>NC_044552.1:73145864-73445864 GCF_007565055.1 Rhinopithecus roxellana
AGCCTCAGCCTCCCGAGAAGTTGGGATTACAGGCGCCCACTACCATGCCTGGCTAATATCTGTACTTTTAGTAGAGACAGGGTTTCTCCATGTTGACCAGGCTGGTCTCGAGCTCCTGACCTCAGGTGATCTGCCCACCTTGGCCTCCCAAAGTGCTGGGATTACAGGCGTGAGTCACCGCACCTGGCCTTAAATAGTTTTTTTCTTCCCCATTCAGTCTATCAATCTTCCAGTTACCTGCTTCATTGCCCAAAGCAACTGTTAACCAGGCAACAAATTTGCATTTCTAAAGGGAAAACTCTTAGGTGGAACAAAAAATATTTATATTTCATAAGCACAGAGCTAAGATTTTAGGCCTAAGTATTGTATCATCATTTCCTCAAATAAGGGAAACAAACCTGCTCAAATAAAAGTTCATTTAAGAAAAGATGGCCAGAAAAGCACCTTAAACAAAAGTATGACTTAACATGTAAATTTAAAAGAATGGTAAAGGTTCTCATGCACATGGGCAGACATCCTTAAAAATCAAGATTTCCTTTATAGATGTAAATTTCTTTTACAAAAGAGTTGCAAGATAGCCAATTAAATTCCAGAAAGGTGTATTTTCGTTCAATATGGTGTTCTTTTTAACTTTGCTACTGTTTCTTAGCTAAAACTATTGAGTTCAGGGTAATGGGTGGAGCCCATTAAGGAATAGGGCCATCACGAAAGCATTTTTTTATGCCTGGACTCAGCATAGATAGATCTGGGGAAAAAAAGGCAGATCTATTTTACGTGAGGGCCTACCTTTTATAAGCACTTTATCTAGGAGAGCATTCTTTCTACCTTTGGGATGGGACAGTAACCAAGCCAAAAGGCTAGCATATTTAATTTTTCTTATCAATTAGTTGCTTAAGCTTTTTATTTGTCTTTTATACAGTCTTTAAATAAAAATATGAAAATCTTTTTAGAAGCTACTGCTGCAGTGTTGTTCATTTGGAACATTCCCCTGTAACTCATCTTTAGTAAGATTTCACCTTTTCTGCAAGGCTTCGCTGCTTCCAGGGCCTAATACTTACACATGTATAAGCCAGAAGAACTCAGTTCTTCAGAAATTAAGGATCCCATTTTCACCTCAAATATTGCCTTTGGCTCTCAGTTTCCCTGGTCAACTTAGCCAAAGATTTTTTCCTACCTGTGTGTGCAAGAAAAATAAAACAAAATGGGTAGAACACAAAAATCCCTGTGAATTTCCAAAAGCCAAATTTTACAGCTACAGCCCCTGCAATATTGCCATTCAGTCCTCCATAAGAGGCATCTAACTGGATTCAAGCCAGTTAATTATCAGATCCAATTCAATCCTGGACCCAGTCCAGTTTCTGTTGGGACTTCCAAACCCAGTTTGGTTCAGAAATTTGCTCAAAGAAACTTAGAGAGCCCAAAATACAAATCCATAGAGCTTTGGAATTCAAGAGGGAATTTACCACAATTTCCAGCTGCTCTGAGAGAGCAATGGACACAATGGGCCCGGTGGGTACCTCGCTTGGTCACTCAGTGCTCAGGGGGTTGTTAGAAGCTCTACTTCAGATCTTACTTCTCACACCATTTGTTAAAAGAAAAACCTTAGCCGAATTAATTTTAAGAGTTTAATTGAGCAAAGAATAATCCACAAAGTGAGCAGCCTGTTAAGCCAGAGTAGGCTCAGAGACTCCAGTGAAGCTATGTGGTGGAAGAAGATGTATGGACAGAAAATGAAAAGTGATGTACAGAAAACAGAAGTGAGGTTCAGAAACACCTGGATTGGTTATAGCTGGGCGTTTGCCTTATTTGAACATGGTTTGAACACTTGGCCACCTCTGATTACTCAAAACTCAGTAATTGGTACAAGAGTTGGCTACGGTCTGTATCAAACTCCTTTTAGGTTATAGTTCATGATGTACAAAGAAACCTTTAGGTCGAACTTAAAATATGTAAGGAGGCAGCTGTAGGCTTAACTTGATTTAACATTAAATGTATCAACTCAATACATTAATTATTGACTTCTTATTATAAGGATTTGACAGTTTTATTTTATGTCCTACTCCACTTTCCCACCTTCCAACTCGTGATAACAATCATTTTCAGTCAATGTTCAGTGTTTCTGCTATTTTGATCATAGAATTGTTATTCGCTGCCAAACCAAATAATATAATTCCATTTTCTTTCTTGTACAACATTTTTGTTTTCCCATAGATACTGACTTTTTATTTAAGCTTAACTTTATATTACTAGCACAAATTCTTCACAAATTCTCCAAAAAAGGATAGAACTCTTCTGACTGCCATTTTTCATATAGTTAAATCATCAGTTTATTTTTTGTTTCTGTTCCTACTATCATATTTTTAATGTCCATGAGTTTTTATATTGTTATCCCAACATTCCTCTTTAATAGAAAACTCTTCTTGGTTTGGGGATGCTTTCTCTCTCCAAGGCTGTTCACCAGTCATGCACTATACAACGATGTTTCAGTCAATGACAGACCACATATATGATGGTGGTCCCATAAAATTATAATGAAGCTGAAAAGTTCCTATTGCCTAGTGATGTCCTAGTCATCATAACATCATAGCACAGTGTATTACTCATGTGCCTGCAGGAATGACTATGTAAACAAATCTACTGCATTAATAGTCATATAAAAGCACAGCACATACAATTACATACAGTACATAATACCTATAATGATAATAAATGATGATGTTACTGGCTTACATATTTACTACATATATTTTTAAATTTAGTCTTGAGTTGAAACTCATAAACTACACTTTTAATCATTATTTTAGAGTGTATTCCTATGTACAAATACATATATACAGTTAACTGAAAAGCAGCCTCAGGCAGGACCTTCAGGAAGTATTCCAGAAGAAGGCATCATTATTACATAGAAAATGACAGCTCCACATGTGTTAGTGGCCCTGAAGACCTCCAGTGGGACAAGATGTGGAGGTGGAAGACAGTGATATTGATGATCCTGACCTTGATGATTAGGCCTTGGCTAATATGTGTGTTTGGGTTTTCATTTATTTATTTTATTTATTTATTGTTTTTTTGAGACGGAGTTTCGCTCTTGTTGCCCAGGCTGGAGCGCAATGACCCAATCTCGGCTCACTGCAACCTCAGCCTCCCAGGTTGAAGTGATTCTCCTTTCTCAGCCTCCCAAGTAGCTAGGATTACAGGCATGCGCCACCACACCCGGCTAATTTTGTATTTTTAGTAGAGACGGGGTTTCTCCATGTTGGTCAGGCTGGTCTCGAACTCCTGACCTTAGGTGATCTGCCTGCCTCGACCTCCCAAAGTGCTGGGATTACAGGCATAAGCCACCATGCCCAGCCTGGGTTTTCATTTTTAACAAACAAGTTTACAAAGTAAAGAATATTTTAAAAATTAAAAACAGAAAAAAAAAAAAGCTTATAGAATAAGGATATAAAGAAGGAAATTATTTTGTATAGCTGGTAAATAGTTTAAAATAAGTTTCCTTGACTTTGAAAACAAAACAAGGATCAGCAATATTCCAAGCAAAAGACAAAAGGTTGCTTCAGCTTTCTGAGTTCAGTTCATTTAGTTAACTCTTGTTTCGCTTGATATTCGTGAACATTTCTGCTCTTCATGAGTCCTGTACATTTTCCTTTATTCCAATGTTACAATCTCCAAAGTTATCAGAAGCCTGTATTTGAGAGCACCTGTTAAATTTCTATAGCTCATTATAAAGCGTAGAAAGTAGAAAAGTTCCTCTTCAAAGCGCCTCTTGGTTTAAAAACAAAATAATAGACACTGGGAATAATAGTTCCTTACTCTAAATCCTCCTATCAACTATTAGTTCTTACACTTTAGCCCAGTTAGTTCCTTTGGCTTACTCAGGCGTGTCTGGACAGGCCCAGGCAAGTCTTAGCTCATAGCTTATGCCCCCTGCTTATTTGGGAATGTTATTGCTTCCTTAAACCTTTTGTAAGCAACTTCCTCTCCTTCTTTGTTCTTCCCTGCATTACCTATTTAGGAAAGTCTTAGGCTATTAGCAAATTGAGTATCAGTTTAAGAGTGTGAGGTCCAGCTCCAGCCAATGGATGCAGGACACAGCAGTAAGGACGACCCAAATGTGTAAGTGATAAATATGTCTGCTTTTCCTTTGTTCAGGTGTGCGCTCACCATTGTTCCATCTGCAATTGAGCACCCTTTCTGCAGAGAGTAGATTGCCTTGCTGAGAGGTCTTTCGTCTCCATGCTGACTTTTCTTTGCAGCACCAATTGCCTATTTCTAACAATTTTGGTATTTTAACATAAACCATCTTTAAAAAGGATTAAAACAAGACAACAATTGTCTGTGAATATCAAAATGTCCAGGATAGTTACAGTTAGAAACACAATTGACAAAGAAGTTTGGTTATCTCTGTGGTTTACGATAACTTAACAACCTTAATTATGATTGATAGCATATACTTAGACATTAGAATTTTAGAAATTTCATACAATTTTGGAACATACATTAGCATTGTTACCGGCGGGTCTTTGCTCCCAGAGTTCCCAAGATGGTGGCAAGCCTCTTGCTCTCTGACCTGGGGTTCTTGGCCTCACGGATACCAAGGAATGGAACCTTGGGCCATGCAGTGAGTGTTATAGCTCTATTAGAAGCCATGGGTCACGGAAGAGAACTGTGGAACCCAGCAACTAGTGTTCAGCTCAGTTAGGACGAACCTGGGCACTTAGCCATGCAGGAACAATGGCGAGTCTCTAGCCTGATTGGGAGCAGCAATGGGCACCTCACTGAATCAGAAGCACAGCAGACACCCTGCCAGATCCAGAGGGGTGAAAGTCAGAGGCAGGTCTGCAACAGCGGTCATCAGCAGTGGTGGATGGCGAGCGAAAGCTCAGCTCAAGCTGGAACAAACACAGACCAGAAAAGTGTGCAATTGCAAGATTTAATAGAGTGAAAACAGAGCTCCCATACAAAGGGAGGGGACCCAAAGTGGGTTGCCCGATCCGGCTCGAATGCCTGGGTTTATATCCCGATCATTGTCCCTCCCCCTGTGCTCTCAGGTGATAGATGATTGACTATTTCTTTACCTGCTGCTTTTAGCCTAATTGGTATTTTAGTGAGCTCTCTTTACTACCTGATTGGTCGGGTGTGAGCTGAGTTACAAGCCCCGGTGTTTAAAGGTGGGTGTGGTCACCTTTCCCAGCTAGGCTTAGGAATTCTTAGTCAGCCTAGGAAATCCAGCTAGTCCTGTCTCTCAGCATTATTCACACAAAATATCACCTAAAGAAGATTGAACGTCATTTTGGCAATCTATGTACCTAAACATGTCAAACAATCTTGTTTACCACTCTTTTTTGGACACTTCAGGGGCCCTCTGAAACATCTGAAAAGTCAGGTGCCAGGAAAGACAATTTTGAAACTGAAGTTTGATTTTGGGAAGGCTGTTAAATGTTTGAGGTTTAAATCACTTGATACTATGAAATAGAATCCCAAATTACCATCAGTTATTTATTTTGCCAAAATCATGACTCAGAAATTTTTAAGAGGCGAAAACTTTTCACAGCTCTTTAAAAATTTTGCCAAAGAGCAGATTAGTGCCTTAGGAAAACCTTTTTATGCTTTTATTTTAATGCTCAATTTACAGAAAAACCATATAATACCCTTTTTTGAAGTTAGTCAATATGTTCACACAGAGAACCTCTTTTTCAAGATTTAAGTTCCACAATTCTTCCACCACTTCTTTGAACCTTCAGCTTTTTCCTTCAAAACAATCCTGTAACCCTAGGCAAAAGTTCACATTTCCATGCCTTCTTACAACCTTTTACTAAAAGTCACAGTTTACTGTTCTCACACACCTTGCATGTAAATCTATTTCTAGTAGTTTCAATTAACTCCTAGCAATTTTTAACTTTAAGGTAAAACTTGTTAGGTTGCTTTAATTGCGTGCTAACTGCAGCCAAGGTTTGCCTTCTTAATTAAGGGTGCGGTTAGTTCCATATGTCCCCAGGCCCTACCAGTTGTGAAGCTGGCAAGTCAAATAGTTCTCAAAACTCCAAAAGCAGTTTGTAACCTTAAAACACTTAGCAAACCTTGCATCTGACCTGCATTTTACCAATAGTCTTTAGGGCTGTCTTATTTCTTAAAGATTAAAGTCTCGTGAACTGACAGGTATCACAGATTTTATCTTCCCTTTAAAAAATATTAGATCCAAGCGCTCATATTTCTTTAGGTCAAATTAATTAGAGCTCTTTTTACAGACATCACAAACAGTACACACACACACAGGCAGAAGAAAACCCAGTTGCTGCGTGGGGCCCTTTAAGAGACAGTGTTGCGGGATTTTTAAGGAATCAGAGAGACCAATGGGGTTCAGGAAGATATTTATTATTTAGGTGCACCAGCCCAGTCGGATTAACATCCAAAGGACCAGCTCTGAACAAAGAATGAAGTTACCTTTTAAGTATTTTGCGGGTGAGGGGAGATCTGTGCAGGGGGAAGCATACTACAGAAGTGAGAAACAAAGGCAATTATTCAATCAATTGAGACATGCATTACATCATTTCTTACTTTTCAAGGAAAAACACGTTTTGTGACTTGAGTTTATCTGTCTAGTGACCTTGCAGCTGCACAGCTAGGGAAACAGGGTCTTCACAATGCCTGGGAAAGGAGGAGAGATAAGGCTCACCAGCTACAGAAAAACAGGCAGTTAATTTTTAAAGGACTCCAGCTCTTTCTCTTTCTCAGGGGGAATTGGTTTTCTTACATACAACTGAGCTTCTGCTTACATACTCTTTAATTTCTTTTAATTCTTGTTCCAATAGAGCTAGGAAAACATGCAGATATGGAACATGAGAGGGCTCATCGCCTCTGGCAGGATTGCTAAACAAAGTCTTGCTAAGAGGTTACCAGCCATGCTCTCAGGCTGTAAAACAAGATGGAGGCTTGATTTCACCACCAAAACTTCGCAGAGAATACAGTGATAGTTGGGGGGTCCTAGCCTAGTACAATATCTTCTAAGAGAAAAAAAAAATCTTTTTAAAAGTTAACTTGCTGATGGGGTAGAGAAGGGAAAAGAAAAGGCTTAAAAATGCCTGGGGAAGAACCTCTTATTCTTAAACAAGTGGTTCCTCCACCAGGGAGAAAAGTTTAATTACTGTCTGATGGAGATGAATCTCTTGGCCAGAAAAGGAGACTCCCACGACTCTTAGGGGAAAATGCCAGTCAGCCGCCCCTGGAGCCTTGGGCCATGCGTTTCAGCCCCAGCATGGAGGGGAGAGCGGTGGGGAGCTGCTGCTCTCTGATCTGTCCTGAAAAGGGAAGAAAAAGGCTATGAAAAGGCCCTGGAGTGATGGGGGTTGAGGGCATGGTCCCCCCACCCCCTCAGAAGTCCAAGGGTCCAAGGATGAAAAGGCTTGGGAGCAAGAGTGAGAGATTTTGAGTCTCTATTTCACTTGAGGCTTCTGGAGCCCCCATGTTGCACGACAAAAATGTTGCAGGACTTTTCCTAAGTTCAGCTAAAAACGGGGTTCTTTGTCCTGTGAAAGGAAAATACCCTGGGCTCCCAAAATCACTAAAGAAAACTCAAGAGGGAACTGCTTGGGGCAAACCTGGTGCCCATTCTATTCAGAGTCACTCCTCTGCTCACTGAGATGGATGCATAGCTGATTTGCCTCCTTTGGGAAGGCTCAAAAGAATGTAACCATTTGTGCATCACCTATCTCTGACCTGGAAGCTCCTTCCCCACTCCCAGTCTTCCTGCCTTTGCTTTAAGTACATTTAAGATCCAAGGTACTTCTTACACATATTGACTGATGTCTCTTGTCTCCCTAAATGTATAAAACCAGGCTGTGCCCTGACCACCTTGGGCACATGTCGTAAGTATCTCCTGAGGCTCTGTCACGGGTGCCTCCTCAACCTTGGTAAAATAAACTTTCTAAATTAACTATGACCTCAGATTTTCTGGGTTCACAGCCCCATGGCCACAAAAATTCAGGCTCGCAATGTAAATGGTGAGCAAGACAGGGTTTTATTGGGTAAAAAGGAAGAAAAGGGGGAAACAGGGACCCTCACAAGGCCAGAGTCCCTCTGCTAGAGCGCTTCCCTCCAGCTGCTTGAATCCCAGGTTCTACCCAGGAAGAGGAGGGGCCAGGCTCCTCCTTGCTGCAAACGTCCTGAACTTCCCCAGGCTCCACCTCAGTGGGCACCTGGCTGGAGTTTCTCCAGGGACCCCCTTCCATCTGGCTGTCCCATCTGCACCCTTGGGATGGGGGGGAAAGAGGGCTGGGAGTCTCCCAGTTCAGCAGGTCAAGTGCCCTCAGTACGGCACTTTGCCCCACTCTGTGCTGTGCAGTCCCTCTGGGTCCTCCGCTCCAAGAATAAGTCTCCTACTTGGGTAGGGAGGAGTGGCCTCCTAGCTGCTCCAGATGGTGAACAACCTGGGATCTAATTTCTACTTAAAACAGAATTTCAACCAAAACCTCTTGTTTTTCACTTTATGCCCATCATGACCTCTGATAGCTTATGTGCCTCCAGTCCTCCACCCTCCCTTTTGGTGGAGCTGGTTTCTCTGATCAATATCGCCTCTGCAGGCACTTTGTAGTCAGATTTCTCTGTTCCTCTACTTCCTCTGGTTTCCATCCTACCAAATCTGATGGTGGTTTTCATTCATTGTGGTGTCTTCCTCAGTTCTCTCAGTCCTTTTGGGTTTATGTATATTTATTTTTATTGCTCTTCTCTCACCTTAGTGCATTTTTCAGGATGGAGCAGATAAACATTCATGTTCAACTCACCATCTAATAGGAAAGTCATTCCGTGGTCCCTGTAGCTCCAATGTATTTCTTCTGCTTTGAGCTTCTGCTCTGTGCTCTATCTAATGTGTTGTTACCTGTCTACCACTCCTATGGTTTTCCTGAGGGCAGCGGTCACTTTGCATTTCCAGCCCCTATTATAGATCTAGGGCATGAGATAATTAATCATTCAGTTGAATGCAACTTAATTTACATAGCTGGTGCTGCCCACTGGAAAGCTGGAGAATAAAGTAAACGACCACATAAGGCCTCATCATCTCTCTTTCTCTATTAAAGATAGTGTCGATGAAAGAAATTTTCCAAGATTGAAGCAGAAATAGCAAACTCCTACTCATAGAATGTCTTATTTACAGCAGGCACAGCTTTATCAGACTCTTTCAGAGAAGTGCTTGTTTTACTTAGAAGTACCTGCTTTTCGAAAGCTGGCAATTCTTGTTAGTTATAAGGTGAGTGACTCTAATAAGAAAGGTCTCCTGACTGAGCTAGGAAAAGCAATTGAACAAAATGTATAGTGAGGTTTTTTTCCACCTTGCAAACCAAGTAGGTCCTGCATACACATAATTGAAAAAGAATTGACATGGATGGTGTAAGATGCATTTTTTTTTTTTTCCTGTGCACACAGAGAAAAGTGGGCATGCAAGAGAGACTCCTTGGAGGTCCAGTAAAGAGCTGTGCTGATGAGTGCGTTACCTGTTGCAGAGCACCGTTTCCCTGCTTCTGGGGTCAGACTTCTGAAACAGTTCTGAAACTAACAGTTAGTTTCCTAGGGCTGCTGTAATAGAATCAAGATGTCAACAGGGTTGATCCTTTTGGAGGCTCTGAGAGAATCCATTCCATGCCTCCCTTCTAGCTTCTGACGGGGCTGGCAGTTCTGATCATTCCTTGGCTTGTAGCTGCATCACTGCAGATGGATTCCTGTGTCCATCTTCTCATGGCCTTCTTCCCACTGTGTGTGTCTGTGTGCCTTCAAATCTCCCTCTTCTTATGACGGCGCCAGTCATTCGCTTTGGGGTTTAACTTAATTGGTTCCAGTATGATCTTGTCTTCGCTTCATGACATCTGCAAAGACCCTATTTCCAAACAGGGTCATATTCTAAGGTTCCAGGTGAATATAAATCTTTTGGGGGACACTATTCAAACCAGCATATGGCCTAAAACCCTTTCTTCTTGCCCCCTACTTTGAGTTATAATTTTGGAGACTGCATTTGTAATCAAATGCTTTCAGACAATTCACATAAGAGAAGACACAGGAAATTCCCGGAGAAGGTGCCTGGAAATTAGGTGAGGCTCCCACTCTCTGGCAGGGGTTCCTAACCTTGGCTGCACACTAGAATCACTCTGGTTTTTAAAATCTTGCTGCCTCAGGCATGAGTAGTTTTTAAAGTATGCCAGGTGGTTCCAATGCGCAACCTAGGATGCAAGCCACCACTTCAGGGACTCTTCCGGAAACCCTTGCTGCTGTGGCTGCCTTGTCTGAACTCTGTTGGCCTCTGCTGCCCTGGGCCTTGGACATGTGTGCTCTTGCTGACTGTGGAGAATTTAGCAGCAGCACATGTGGATTTTATTTCTGCTCCTTCATTTGCTTTGAAGGAGAACAGCTCCCTTGATATTGAAAACTCAAAAGGGAATAAAGAGAAATAACATTTGTAGGAGAGTGTGCGTGAAGAGAAGGTTTAACATTTAGTTTTATATTTCAGAAACAATTTTTAAGTTTATCAGAGTAACATGTACTCATCATAGAAATTTGAAAACCCCAAAAAGCACAGAGAAGAAATCACCAATAATTCTATCCTTCTGAGAGAATGGTTTGGTGGATGTTCTAATAATTTTTTTCTATGCATCTATAAATATGTACTATGTGTTTTATAAATGGGGAATTATGTGGTTTGGGCACATACATTGTTCCTTTAGCAATACATCATTACATATATATCAATATGTGCATATCAATACATATTTCCCATTGAGTTGTCCTTGGATTTTGAGTGGCTACATTTTATCCATCATAGAGAATATTCTATAATTATTAAACCAATCACTGTAAGAGAATCTCAAACAAAACTTCTATTGTTTGATTATTAGCCATAAAGCAAAGAGGCAAAGCACAGAGGCCCTGCCTGGCTCTCCATCCTATGATCAATTCCACACTCCAGCCCAGCCCCACAGTGCTCAGCCTCTGCTCCCGGCCCCACGCCCACTCTCACTCCAGTCTCTATGAGCCCAAGATATGAAAACTGGAGGAATTAGATAGGGAGTTTCTGATCTAGGGGAAAATGCTCCCCAGGCCCAGATCCAGATGAATCATAGAGCTTGGGAGTATTGGCAAAGAGAGACAGGCACTCATTTTCTGAACATTTGCTTAAAGAGTGAATTGCTGATTCAGATTCTCTATCAGTTGAGTAGAAAAAAAAGGAACTGGCTACAGATGGCACCACAAACAGAAGAAGCACTTGCTCTTGCTCCCACCTCCACCTTATTTGGTATGATAGGGATGCATGAGTTGCCTGTGGCCAAGTGGACACCGTGGAAGGAAGCCAGGCTTGTGCCATCTTTGCTGACACCCTGCCTGAAGATGACTCCCTAGAGGGTGACAGACTGGCAGCAGAAGCCTGTGGGGATCTCTAGCATCGGCTGGAGTTGGGGAGCAGGGACAATAGAAGCAAATGTTCCCTTTGAGGCACCCATGTTGAGGGAGGCATCCCAAAGACTTCCCAAAGGACTTTCCCAAGTGCTCCACAAGAGACCTAGCATATTCATGTCTAACACTTGGAGGACATGAGACCCCAAGAGAGGACCACGCCAGGTAAAAAGACTTTTGTCCCTTTCCTATCTTTTCCACCCCTCCCTAAACCCTGCTCTGAAGGACCTGGAAGCAGCAGAGTGAGGGGGAGGAGGAAGCAGGAAAGAGCAGCCCAAATACCCACCCCAGTGCAGTCCCCAAGCCTGGAAGAGGAAGGGCATTGAGTGAGAAGTGGGTTTTAATAACCTGGTCATGTGAATCAGTGGTCTCTGAAACATGCATGCCACTTGACCCAGCAGATCCATCTCTAGGAATTTATCTAAGGGAATAATCAGAGCTGTGTAGAAATATTAATGTAGTAAGATAATTGCCATGCATGAAAAATATTTCCCTGCATCTTGTAAAACCATAATTTATTGCATTAAAAAACCCCTTCTTTCAATAATTAACAATTAACAGGATTCTGAGGGTCTAATTTTTATATACATTTGCAATATAATGGCCCTTAAATAGAATAACTTAAAGTAAAGAAAATGAGTTTTAAACAGCTGGTCATTACACAATGTTGAGGACATGTGTTCTGGTTACTATTCCTGTGAAAAGCTACCCCATTCTCAGCAAACTAACACAGGAACAGAAAACCAAACACTGCATGTTCTCACTCATAAGTGGGAGTTGAACAATGAGAACACAGAGACACAGGGAGGGGAACATCACACACCGGGACCTGCCAGGGGGTTGGGGGGCAAGGGGAGGGAGAGCATTAGGACAAATACCTAATGCATACGGGGCTTAAAACATAGATGACAGGTTGATAGGTGCAGCAAACAACCATGGCACATGTATACCTATGTAACAAATCTGCATGTTCTGCACATGTATCCCAGAACTTAAAATAAAAATAAAAATAAAAAAAGAAAAGCTACCCCAAGTACACTGGTATAAAACAACAGTCAGGAGATAATGCTCATACATTTTGTGGGCCAGGAATTTGGTTGGCATGTCTCTGCTTCAGGATTCTGGGGCCTCAGCTGGGAAGTTGAATGGTTGGGGTGTCTCAAACATCTGGGGACTGGAAACATCTGGAGGCTTCTGTGTTCACCTGACTGCCGCCTGGCAGGGATGACTTGCTGGGCTGTCTCAGCTGCGATGCTTGACCAGAACACCTACAAGTGGCTCTGCCTGGTAGCTGGGGGGTCTCACAGTATGGCCACGGGATTCCAAAAGGGATCCTCAGAGCAAGAATTCTAAGAACCAGATGGAAGCTGCATGACCTTTTATGACTTAGTCTTATGGAGGCTGATAAGTTAGCAACAATGAAGAAGAGGCCTTTGGTGGAGGAAAACAATTGTTCTAAGAGACAGCTAACCAAAAACAACTGTTTTCAAATACCTCACTCTGCAAATGGCCCCATCAGCATTATCCTGTCTGCACATAACCCTCCAGCACGACCCTGTGAAACTTCCCTCCAGCCCCTGTTGCATTGCAGATGTGCATCTCTGCTGTGCGGCCCATTGCTTCCTTGCAATGTGCTTTCTCTCTAATAAACTTGCCTCTTTAACTCATTATTGTTTTGGTAAATTATTTTACCACCTGCAACAGTGGCCTCAGCCAGCTGTCACCCGTGATGGTAAATGGGGTCACTTCCACTACACAGTCTTGGTCAAAACAGTTATAAACTTGTTAATATCCAAGGGAAGGTACATGGACCCTATCTTTCAACAGAAGGAATGTTAAACTGCCATAGAATTCTTAATATTTAACAAAATTGGAGTAAAGTCTGCAGTTAGAGCCAATTTGAGCTTTACACTTTGCCTCAATTATTAGGCTAGTATATATGTGGTAGTGTTTTTCCACAACAAATATAGTGTCTCAACACCAACCAATTCTCTCATACCAACTGGGTGTTAAACAATTCAATTCAATTCGGACACTAAGTACCAGGAAGCAGTGCAGGCCCCACAGCTTAAGGGCTCAGTACCACAAGACTGCTCTCACTTCAGATGCCAGTCACAAGTCCCAGGTCCCCAGGCTACCTACACTTCTGTCCAACTTGTAGACACATTTGGGGGCTCCCATGACTCCACTTCAGGGTTGGTAATTTGCTAGGACGATTCACAGAACTCAGGAAAGCACTTTAATTACAATATCTGGTTTATTATAATGGATAAACTCTGGAACAGCCAAATGGAAGAGACTCATGGGGCACAGTGTCAGGGGAGTGATGGGGTACACCTCTGCCCAGGGTTCCCTTAGCCTCATAGTGTCAATCAAAACCTCATTACATAGACATGATTGATGGAATCATTGACCACTGGTGATTGAACTCAACTCCAATGCCTCTCCCCTCCGTGGGGGCGGTGAAGTGTAGAGCTGAACATTCTAACCCTCTAAACATGCGATTGGTTTTTCTGGTGATCAGCCCCCACCCTGAAGCTATAACCCCCACTACCCCACCCCTTGAGTCCACGCACTAGCAGACAAAAGACATTCCTACCACTCAGGAAATTCGGAGGGTTTAAGAGCTCTGAGCCAGCAACCAGAGAGAAAGACTAAATATATATATATATTTTTATTATATCGCACCATGATGCTCATTATCTGTCTGGGAGCGCAGAGCTGGGTGCTGGAAATCTAAAGAGAACCAAGACACAGTACCTGTTTTTGAAGAGCTCAGAACCTAGGAGGGGAGACAGGAATGTAAACAATTTTCTGCAAAATACCGTGAAATAAGCACCTACAAGGACGCAAAGGAAGAATGACTAAGTACCGAGGAAGCATGTGCTTTTAGAAATTTTTTCCACAAAAGAAGCATATCTTGTTCATGCTCCCCTGACTGCTCAGAAGGCTGCTGCAGGAGTGTCAGCATCAGCAGACTGCTCACAAAGTCACTGTGTTCATCCAAGGGGATCACGTGACCATGGGAGCACATGCATTTCCAAGTCAGGCAGTGGAAAATCTGCTAGGGAGAAATGGAAATACTCAGGCACGTTCTTCATAATACACAGCAAAAATGCAGAAAGCCCCTTGACACGTGAGGACAGGCTGGGCTGTGTATTTTACATATGCAGCAGTGTGTACACCTGAGCACTTTACTCTAAACCTTGTGAAAGAAAAATAAATCTTGGGGCCCCCAAATCACTAAGTTAAAGGGAAAAGTCAAGCTGGGGAACTACTTAGGGCCAACCTGCCTCCTATTCTATTCAAAGTCACCCCTCTGCTCACTGAGATAAATGCACATCTGATTGCCTCCTTTGGAAAGGCTAATCAGAAACTCAAAAGAATGCAACCGTTTGTCTCTCACCTACCTGTGACATGGAAGCCCCCTCCCCACTTCGAGTTGTCCCACTTTGAGTTGAGTTGTCCCGCCTTTCTGGACCAAACCAATGTTCATTTTACATATGTTGATTGATGTCTCGCGTCTCCCTAGAATGTATAAAACCAAACTGTGCTCTGAACACCTTGGGTACATGTCGCAAACTAATGTTCATTTTACATATGTTAGTTGATGTCTCCTGTCTCCTAGAATGTATAAAACCAAACTGCTCTGACCACCTTGGGTACATGTCGTCAGGACGTCCTGAGGCTGTGTCACAGGCATGTGTCCTTAACCTTGGCAAAATAAACTTTCTAAATTAACTGAGACCTGTCTTAGATGTTCTCAGTTCACAACCTTCACGGGCCACTCCTAACATTTGCAAACTGGCGAAGGAATACAATGGAAGGCCACATACCGTGCCTCTAACTCTTCAGAAGTTGTAAATCAAGTGAATGAACTGCCAAGTAAAGTGTGTTCTATCTTTCTATTTTGACAAATATATCTCAGGACACCATGGAAGGGCCAGGTTCAAATTTAAAATCTCAGTGCCATGCCTGAATGACCTTCAAGGGCTGGCTTACGCATCATCTCACCCTTGCTTTCAGAGCCCACACATGTGGACACCCCAACACGCATGCCCACACACCTGTAAATGGCCACCACCAGCCACCCCTTAGCCTCACTGGTGCACGCACCAGCACAGGGGTCAGTGTTGGAGGATGCCTTGGGGAAGAGGCCCACTCAGGGCCCAGAAGTGAGCCCAGGGCTACTGGGGTAGGGAATACTGGGTCCCACATATCTGGTGCCTGGCCCAGAAGGGGAGCGCACAGGCTCTGAGCGCACATATCCTCTTGACCTTGTGAATTCCTGGCCCCCCTAAAGCTCAGAACTCCTGGGCTCAAGCCATCCTTCCACCTAAGCCTCCTGAGTAGCTGGAGTGCAGGAGTGCACCATTGCACCTGGGTGCCTTTTTTTTTTTTTTTTTTTGAGACGGAGTTTCTCTTTTGTTGCCCAGGCTAGAGTGCAATGGTGTGACCTTGGCTCACTGCAACCTCCGCCTCCCGGTTCAAGCAATTCCCCTGCCTCAGCCTCCCGAATAGCTGGGATTACAGGCATGTGCCACCTCTCATGGCTAATTTTGTATTTTTAGTAGAGATGGGGTTTCTCCATGTTGGTCAGGCTGGTCTCAAACTCCTGACCTTAGGTGATCTGCCCGCCTCGGCCTCCCAAAGTGCTGGGATTACAGGCGTGAGCCACCGTGCCTGGCTGACTTTTATTTATTTATTTTTAATAGCAACTTACTGAAAGTCTGTTAATACAGTAATTGTATGAATTAGGACTTCCCCGCCCCCCCCAGCTGAATTTCCTGGGCTCAAACCAACATCATGAGCATCTTTGCTTCCCAGAACTGAATGATACTGGCTAAATAAGAAAAAAAAAACCACCCAAACCACAAAACTGTACTTAATGTGTACTTAATGGCAACAAATAAACCAATAAACAGGGAGGGAAGGAAAAACACTCCATGAGCAAAAATAAATCTGGCTCCCACAGAGGGAGCAGAGCCAAGATCAGTGGTTGGAACAGAGAGTTTTTTTAAGGTTACTGAGACATATATTGCAGCAACAGGACAGAATCAAACTACTTAATGGACAAGTAATTTTTAGGAAAAAAAGATTTGAAGGAAGCTCTGAAATCAAAGAAGAAACTCTAAGCCACAAGTAAGAATTTGCTAATTCAGCCAAGCTCAGAGAACAAAACCCCTTTCTTTCATGAAGCATGTTGCTGGAAATGCAAGGTGAATTGCTCAATCAGAACTTTTTAGGAGGTAAGATCTTTCCAGTGGCCAAAGGACTACTGCGGTGCCCAAGGTCACACCACGAGTAGGTGACAATGCTAGTAATTTAGGAGATGTTAAACCTACATCTCCTAAATTCCTGGTTACTCTCCTTCCACCTATCAGCACTCACTGGTTGTTAAAAAAAAAAAAAAAAAAATTCATGAGCATGATTTGATTTACTACTAGATGTAGTTAAAAATAAAAAGTGGAGAAATAATCTCTACTCATAAAAAATATAGCCAAGGGGCTTTGTTGTGTATTACGAAGAAACTGCCTAGTATTTCCATTTCTCCCTAGCAAATTTTCCACTGCTTGACTTGGAAATGCACGTGCTCCCACAGTCATGTGTTCCTCTTGGACGACAAACACAGTGACTTTGTGAGCAGTCTGCCAATGATGCCTCTAAGATGTCACTGCCTCCTCTCCCAAGAGTGCGACTGCTGCTGCTCCCTGGAGATGCCCCAGTACCCCCACAGCCTTAGAACAGGTGGGGCCCTGGCATGACCACTGCCTCTGCCCCCAGTTATCCACCCATTAAGCTGTTGCATGTCAACATTCTCTGTGCTATTTCAAAGGATTTCCCAGGAAAGTTCTTTTCCCAAAACTTTTTGCCACATTCTGTTATACATGTCCCGAAGCAGCCCTACCTTGTCCTGGTGTTTGGCGAGAGACAGTAGAGTCTGGGCAGAGTGGTGAAGAACTCACGGTCAAGGGCCAGAAGGTCCAGTTTGAATCCTGGTTCCTCTACTTAGAAGCTGTGTGATGTAGAGCAAGTTGCTTCTCCTCTCCGGGCTTCAGTTCCTGTTGCATCAAATGGGGATGACAACATTATTTATTTCAAGGGGTTGTAACAATCCATTGAGTCATCACATATCAAATGTTTGGAAGAGCATTTGGTGCATAGTAAATGCTTGATATGTCCTTGTATTTGTACTTTTAAAGATGGTGAATTCTCAAAGAGCCAGCAAGAGCTTGTGTTTATTTGTGTTTGTAGCTTTAGCTCATAGCACCTGCTTTGCACAGGACAGGTGCTCATTTGGTGAACAAATGAGTTAATGAATAAATGAGTAAAACAAACATGAGCCCAGAAGACTGGATAGAGGAAGGCTGTCAACCTGGAAAACAACCACAATGCCACCACCGGAAAGGCTCAAGGGCCTCAGGGGATTCTGGGAGAGTGAGAGAGGAGGCAATGGGAAGAACAGAGCTCCACTCAGTTCATCCCTACACCCATGGTAAACTCTCCCAGTAACATACCCAGCAGTGAAGCCAACACAGATAAGAGAAATTTGGCTACGCTGTGAATGGTTCCCATCCTCAGAGCAGCCCTGACCTCAAAGGGTGGGAAGATGTTGTTTTCCTGGGGAGAGGGAAAGTTAGGAAGGGTGGACATGGAGGCCTTAGGAAGAGATAACCTTGATCATCTGAGACTTTGAGTTCCTTGTATAGTCAGTTGTGTATACGTTTCACTTTATTTCTGTGCTTTTTGTGATAATACAGACTGAAAAATGGTTTTATCCACTCACATTAGGACAATTGAAATTTTCAGACTTCACTTGCATGCATGGCAGAGTTTATATAGTTCCTGTCCCCACCTCTTAAATGCATGCCCAAAGTTAAGACACTATAGATCTGGATGACAACCTGCAGCTCCGAGCCTCTTTCTCGACAAGACAACTGCCCCCTCCCTTTTATCTCCCTGTCTTACTTTTCTCTTCCACCACATCTACCAGCTACAGTTTTACTCCTTGTATGTCCCTGTCTCTCCTGCAAGGAGGTAAGGGACTGGGTCACTGTCCTAGAACTGCTGACCTATATCTGTGCTATGAAGAGCAGCAGTTCATGGCTCAGGTCCTCAGGAAAAGTGACAGCAGTGGTCTTTTGTGTTAACGTCACTGCCTTCCACATTCATAGCTTCACATACTGCATCATTCATTGAAAAATTAAAACTCATCATCTTTCCCCAGAATGAGGCTAACAGACTTTAATTGTAAGAATCAGGAAAAGCTGTGACATTTTAATTCTAATAGTTTTTATTAAAGGAGTATTACTTCATTTGATCTGTTAAAGAAAAATTATTAAAGAAAAATTATTCTTGATACTTGTCAAAGATGGCAATGTAGGCTTTATGCAAGGGGTCCATGGTGATAGGCATCAGGTCTTGTAGTGGGGGGAAAAGACTGGACTCAACTCCAGCTCCAACAAGGATAAGTAGGGATTTATTACAAGGAGCAGGGTGGAGGTCAATAGATGAAAAATTACTAAGAGAAATTGTCAGGGATAAGGGGTTTCTGGCTAAACTGACTTGATAGGGTTATTGCTGAAGGCAAGGGTGGTCAGATAGCAGAGTGGGGGTTTTGGTTAATTTGGCTTAGCAGGATTCTTGCTCAAACTGGATCCTGGCCAAGCATGGTGGCTCACGCTTGTAATCCCAGCACTTTGGGAGGTTGAGGAGGAGGGTGATCATGAGGTCAGGAGTTCGAGATCACCCTGGCCAACATACTGAAAACCCATCTTTACTAAAAATACAAAAATTAGCTGAGTGTGGTGGCAGGTGTCTGTAATCCCAGCTACTCAGGAGGCCGAGGCAGGAGAATTGCTTGAACCTGGGAGGCAGAGGGTGCAGTGAGCCGAGATCGCACCACTGCACTCCAGCCTGGGTGACAGAGCTAGACTCTGTCTCAAAAAAACAGAGAAAAAAAAAACCCCACCCAAAACTGGATTCTATTATACAAGGACAGAGAGGGAAGCCCAAAGTCTGGCCTAGTCAAGCAAATGACTTGCAGAAGCTTGACTAACATTTTGATGGAAGAGTCTTTGTCTGATCCAGTGCTAAAAAATAGCATTTGAAATTTTCTTTCCCAGTAATGCCAGGGTTGGAAAGTGGTTGTATAAAGTCTTGAGTGTCCAGGGAACCATTTGATGTCAAAATCAAACACTAACTTTTTGTGTTACCTTCTGGTTACCTCCAGTTGTTTTACTTTGTTTTCTCTTATTAATGGCTTGTACCAAATAAAACATTCTCTTCTGCTTTGTCCCAGCAGAACTAGATAAGCTCACTAAGTTAATTTCAAAGTTGATTCTATTCTCTCTGTACCCAGGATTTCTCAGGATCAAAGTCCTAAGCATCCAACTATAGACTCAATAGAAAATATTCTGGAAGCATTTCAAGCTCTATATGAAGATAGATTCATAAGCTCTTTCCTTTCCAGAATAGCTGTACCATGCTGGAATGATCTGATTTGTAAAACATAAAACATTTAACATAATTTTTAATCTCAAATCAACCCATGTTAAATTGCTTAAAAAATGGAAACTACAGGAAAATATATAGAAAAAAATTTAATTCACTCACAATTCTACTGACCAGAGGCAGCCATAATACAATTTCTTTTTAAGAGTTAGGGTTTCATTCTGTCACTCAGGCTGGAATTCAGTGGCACCATCATGGCTCACTGCAGCCTTGAATTCCTGGGCTCAAGTGATCCTCCTGCCTTAGTCTGCTGAGTAGCTGGGACTACAGGAACATACCACTAAGCCCAGCTAATTTTTTAATTTTTATTTTGTAGAGATGGAGGTCTTGCTATGTTGCTCAGGCTGGTCTTGAACTCCTAGCCTCAAACCATCCACCCACTTCAGTCTCCTGAAGTTTCAGGCATGAGCCATCATGCCCAGCTACATAATATGATTTTCTTTTTTTCTTTTTTTCTTTTTTAAACAGAGTCTCGCTCTGTTGCCAGGCTGGAGTGCAGTGGTGCAATCTTGGCTCACTGCAACCTCTGACTCCCAGGTTCAAGCAATTCTCCTGCCTCGGCCTCCTGAGTAGCTGGGATTACAGGCACGTGTCACCACGCCCAGCTAATTTTTGTATTTTTCATAGAGATGGGTTTTCCCATGTTGGCCAGGATGATCTTGATCTCCTGACCTCGTGATCGGCCCGCCTTGGCCTCCCAAAGTGCTGGGATAACATGCATGAGCTACCATGCCCAGCCCATAATATTGTTTTCAAAGAAACATTTAAAGAATCAAACTCGAAGTCTAAGTTTGGTGTGACTTCAGGGCATGTAGTAGGTACTAAGACCATTCCAATCTGTCTCTAACCTTTCACATAAGAGATTGTCCAAAAGGCCATGGATAAGTGCTACTTTGTGCAACTTAATCTGGTACAGTAGTTTCAAATCTTATAAAATCTGTGTTGGCAAAATAGCTAAATTTTTGCAGGAAAGCAACCTTTTATTGGGGTTCCAAACTTCTTAGATGGTAGTTGTAATATGGAGGAGCAGGTCGGTACAATGCAGTGCTACTGTGAAAGAGTAAAATTTTAGCAAATTGAGGTTTAAAGATCTAATTGGCTTGTATTAACAATTCATGAACTGGGCAGCATCCAGCCTACAAAATAGGAGCTTCAAGAAGCATGGCAGGACATTTATTTTTGTGAGGTAGCTTGAGCAGAAACAATGAAACAGAACGGTTCAAAAAGTGGATTGGTTAACATCAGGTTACTTCAAGTTACTTTCTTCATATGCCTTAAAGCAGAAGGAATTTTCTTACCATGCTAGCTCAGATTGACTGGGTCCCTTTCGATTAGTTGCTGTGAATCTCCTGTTTATTTATTTATTTGGAAATCGGGCCTGTTTAGGGATTTGGCTATCATCTCTACCCCGATTTCTGGGAAGGTCAGATCTTTTTCTTTTTTTCTTTTTTTTTTTTTTTGCAGGGGGGTGTGGTGAGGGAAAACAGGGTCTCACTCTGTTGTCCAAACTGCAGTGCAGTGGCACAATTTCAGCTCACTGCAGCCTCAACCTCCCCAGCTCAAATGATCCTCCCACCTCAGTCCCCCAAGGAGCAGGGACTACAGGTGTGCACCACCATGCTCAGCTAATTTTTTTGTATTTTTTAATAGAGACACGGTTTCACCATGTTGCCCAGGCTGATGTCAAACTCTTGAGCTGAGGCAATCCACCTGCCTTGGCCTCCCAAAGTGCTGTGATTACAGGTATGAGCCATCAAGCCCAGAGGAAGGTCAGATCTTACAAGTAAACAGGTTAGGTTTCAGTTTGATGACATGGAATCTTAGCACAGGTGACTCCATTTTGGGTTCACATGTTGGGGCCTAATGCAGTAGCTCAGTCCAAATCAGTGGCCTCCCATAGATTTTATTTAACACTAGTTAAGAGGATAATGGATTTTCCTTGAAAGTGCCGTGGAGCAGAGCCAGTTTCATGGGCATGTGACTTGTGCATGCATACAGGGCTGGGTGTTTAGAAGGACCCTATGTTTAATTTAATGCGTTACTGTTGCTTTCTTGAAATTCTTAACAACTTTTGGACAAAGGGTCCTGCATTTTAATTTTGCACTGGACAAATTCTGTAGCCAATTCTGCACTGGAGTCCAACAGAATGGGTTCAAACCCTGGTCTACACTTACTATTATTACTACTACCACTTTTACTATTGTGCAACTATTACTACTGCTAGCTGTCATTTTTGGAGCACAATGGCAGAGCCTGTGGTAAACCCTTTTCAGACGTTAATGCATTTACTTCTCATCACAATTCTATGTGCTAGCTACCATTAGTACCCCCATTTTATGGATGATAAAACTGAGGCACAGAGAAATTAAGTAACTTTCTAAACTTGCATAAGATCCCAAACAGTTTAATTTCAGAACCCATGCTCTTAACCACTGTACTATTTCATCTGACTAGATTTGTGACTTTGAACAAGTTACTTCAAAGTTACAAGTAACTTTGAATGCGTTACAAGTTCAGAGGGGTCTGAACCCAAGGTCTCCTAAATGTAAAATCGGGATATAGTAGTGAGAACAGAACCCACTGGCTCCCACACTCAGCCTGGATATTTAGAACCCAAACCTCCCTTACAATCTAGTTAACAGGATTTCGCTATCTTTATTAGCAAATCTTTAACATGTCTTCATTAGCATGACTTGACTTTGATGGTAACCTCCAGCCCAAGGAAAACCTTTCTTTGTTCATTACAGAAATTTCCTGTAAAAATTCTTTAAATTCGGCTGGGCGTGGTGGCTCGTGCCTGTAATCCCAGCACTTTGGGAGCAGATCACCTGAGGTCAGGCATTCAAGACCAGCCTGGCCAACATCGTAAAATCCCATCCCTAAAAAAAAAAATTAGCTGGCGTGGTGGTGTGTGCCTGTAATCCCAGCTACTTGGGAGGCTGAGGCAGGAGAATCGCTTGAACCTGGAAGGCAGAGGTTGCAGTGAGCCGAGATTGTGTGCCTGGGAAACCGAATGAGACTCTGTCTCAAAAACAATTCTTTAAATTTGTCATCAACTGAATCTTCAATAGAAAGCATCAAAGACAAGATTCTTTGAATCTCTCATCTTACTATTTCCACCAATCCTGTACTGTTGGATCATGATGATTATCCAATCCTAATCAAGTCTCAGTACAAGTGTATACTTGCACAAACATGTTTTTAGCAAAAGAAGGAGGAAATACTCAAGACAATTACAGTCCCCATTTCTGCAGCTGGTCGTGTGGTTGTAGCTGGTATTGATGACTACCTTCTTCTACTACCCATTCTGCATTCCCTTTGCCTTCAGCAAGCACCTCAGCACGTCGTGGTTTTCTCCCTGGTGGAGTGACCCAAACCTTCATTCCTGAGGGGTCTGGGCCATTTTTAGTCCTGCCTGGATTGGGTTGTTGCAGTTTCCCATTGACCTTAATCACAGGGCATTGTAATACTAAGGGACGCCCTAATGGATCTGCTATATTCCATGCATACTCTTCCTTATCTCTGTTGTGGAGTAGTAGACTGATTTCATCTTGATAGTTCAGGTCAATCACCCCAGCCAACACTGTAACTCCCTCCTTAGCCTGTTGACTTAAAGGTAGGAGGAGCCCAAAGTCTCCACGTGGCAATCTTAACTTCCAGTTTAATGGAATGGTTGTTGTGTCTCCTGGTGGCAGCATTCCTCCCTCTGAACTAAGACTTCTACGCCAGCAGAACGTAATGTCGTGGGAACAGGAAACAAACATTTTGCTAGTGGATCACTAGGGGTGATGGTGAGTGGTGCCACTTCCACTTCCACCCCTTGATTTCTGGACCCATGAATCCTGGCTATGGGAGAAATAGTACCATATATTGAACACTGATTCAGAGCATACACGGCCTTCTGGAGAACGTTGCCCCAGCCCTGCCAAGTATTGTCACCTATTTGGCACTGTAATTGTGACTTCAAAAGGCCATTCCACCGTTCTATCAATCTAGCTGCTTCAGGATGACGAGGATCATGGTAAGACCAGTGAATTCGATGAGCATGAGCCCACTGCCACACTTCTTTAGCCATAATGTGAGTGCCTTGGTCAGAGGCAATGCTGTGTGGAATACCATGATGGTGGATAAGGCATTCTGTGAGTTCATGGATGGTAGTCTTGGCAGAAGCATTGCGTGCAGGATAGGCAAACCCATATCTGGAGTAAGTGTCTATTCCAGTGAGGACAAACCACTGTCCTTGGATGCCATATTGAGGGCTCAGTGTTGGTCTGTTGCTGGCAAATTGGGCACTCAGCAATGGCCATAGCCAGGTCAGCCTTGGTGAGTGCAAGTCCATGTTGCTGAGCTCATATGTAACCTCCATCTCTGCCACCACTGCCACTTTGTTCCTGGGCCCATTGGGTGATGACAGGGGTGGCTGGGGAAAGAGGCTGAGTGGTGTCCACAGAACGGGTCATCCTATCTACTTATTAAAATCCTCCTCTGCTGAGGTGACCTGTTGGTGAGCACTCACATGGGATACAAATATCTTCACTGTTCTTGACCACTCAGAGAGGTCCATCCACATACCTGTTCCCCAAATTTCTTTGTCATCAATTTTCCAATCATGCTTCTTCCAAATCCCTGACCATTCAGCCAAATCATTGGCTACAGCCAATGAATCAGTATATAGTCACACATCTGACCATTTCTCCTTCCATGCAAAGTGTACAGCCAGGTGCACTGCTTGAAGTTCTGCCCACTGGGAAGATTTCCCTTCACCACTATCCTTCAGGGATGTCCTAGAAAGGGGCTGTAGTGCTGCAGTTGTCCACTTTTGGGTGGTGCCTTCATATCGTGCAGAACCATCTGTAAGCCAGGCCCTAGTCTTCTCTTCCTCTTTCAACTTATCACAGGAAACTCCCCATGAGGCCATTAGTACAGGCTAGGGGAGAAAAGGCAGGGTGGCAGGAGTAGAGACCATGGGCATTTGAGCCATTTCCTCATGTAACTTACTTGTGCCTTCAGGACCTGCTCGAGCCTGATGATGTATATACCACTTCCATTTGATGATGGAATGCTGCTGTGCATGACCCACTGTATCAGAGAGTACCCAGTTCATAACAGGCAGTTCAGTCGTATGGTGACTTGATGACTTATAGTCAAACGTTCAGTTTCCACCAAAGCCCAGTAACAGGCCAAGAATCATCTCTCAAAAGCAGAGTAGTTATCTGTAGAAGATGGCAGGGCCTTGCTCCAAAATCCTAGAGGCCTCCACTGTGATTCACCTATGGGGCCCTGCCAAAGGCTCCAAAGGACATCCCTATCTGCCACTGACATCTCAAGCACCATTGGATCTGCTGGGTCATATGGCCCAAGTGGCAGAGCAGCTTGCACAGCGGCCTGTATGTGTTGCAGAGCCTTTTCCTGTTCTGGACCCCACTCAATACTGGCAGCCTTTCAGGCCACTTGATAAATAGGCTGCAGTAACACAGCCAAGTTACGAATGTGTTGCCTCCAAAATCCAAATAGGCTCACTAAACGTTGGGCCTCTTTCTTGGTTGTAGGAGGGGCCAAATTCAGCAACATATTCTTCACCTTAGGAGTATCTCAACAGGCCCCACACCACTGGACCCCCAGAAATTTTACTGAGGTAGACGTTCCCTGAATTTTAGTTGGATTTATTTCCCAACCTCTGGCACGCAAATGTCTCACCAATAAGTCTGGTATGTTTGTTACTTCATCCCTTCATATCTGTGCCGTGCTTGCAGGTAGAGGAATCATCCTGCTAGTTTCAATCCATGGTAGGCTTCCAGAATCTAAGAGGCTGTCCAAGGCCCTGTCTACCATTCTGTTTCTTGGATCTTACCCTAGAGCTCTCAGGAAGTGCAGATCCTCTGTTCTGGCATTCTCAAATCCAATAGTGTTTACCACTTCCCTCAGCCCTGGTGAAAGAATACTGGGTCCTGTTTCAATTATTTCTGCATAACAAATTACTGCAAAATTTAGAGCCTTAAAACAACCATTTGATTATGCTCATGAAATCTATGGGTCAGAAATTTGCAAAGAGCACGTGGGGACACCTTTCCTCTCTCTGCTGTGGTATATGAAGCCTCAACCTGATGGCTGGAAGCAGGAATCATCTAGAAGCTTCTACACTCACACATGTGGTTGTTGATGGCAGTTGTTCAGCACGGACCTCAGCTGGGGCCTGAACACCTCCACAAGGCCCTGCCACGCAACCTGAGCTTCCTCACAGCATGGCTGCCCTGGACTCACAGGTGAGAGTCTCAGCAAACCAGAGCTGCATGGCCCTTAAGAGCTACTGCTGCCAGAGTCTCCAGATTGCTCAGGACCACAGAAGGGGAAACCGGCCCCACCTCTCTTTGAAAGGTGTCACACTCACATTGCAAGAAGAGTATGTGAGATGGGAGAGGTTGTTGTGACTCTCTTTAGACAATGTAACCTGGTGTAGCCCCTCTCTCCAGGGACCTCTAAAGCCCATTTTCTATTTATTTATTTATTTTCTAGAGGCAGGGTCTCGCTCCATCACCCACGCTGGAGTACAGTAATGCAATCATAGCTCACTGCAGCCTTGAGCTCCTGGGCTCAAACAATCCTCCCACCTTAGCCTCCCAAGTAGTTGGAACTACAGGCATGCACCACCATACTTTGTTAATTTTTTTTTTTTTTTTTGTAAGACAAGATCTTGTTATGTTACCTAGACTGGTCTTGAACTCCTGGGCTCAAGTGATCCTCCACCTTGGCCTCCGATACTGGGATTACAGGCATGAGCCACTGTGCCTGGACCCAAAAGCTATTCTTACTTCACCATCCTCTCTTCCCATTCTTCTCCTAGTGGAGAGAGAGTGTGGCAGGTATGCAAAAGAGAATTCCTCCTTTAAAAAAAGAGTAAATCCTCCAACATTTTGGAAATGCCAATGGTCCTCTCCTTTCTCCAGTATCACTGGTTTATAGAAACCAGCATAGAAATGCTTCTTTCATTCCCTTTCCAATGGCATGGTTCCTAAATGGCCTGGCCATCATGGGAGAGAGGGAGTGAAAACAAACTGAAGAGGGAAAAGGTTACTATTCCCAAATATTTCCCTACCACAAGGAAAATAATAACTATCTTATAAATGCATTGTGAGAATTAACGTGAGAATGTATGCAAAGCCCTGGCGATTGAGTGAGGGTTCACATCTGCCCTTACTCTGTGGAAACAACTCCATGTAGGTGTGGGCTCAGCAGTGGAGGAGCTGGTGCCGAGCTGGGTTAACTTGACGACAGTAAATTAATATGAACTTGGACTTGATGGTGGAGTTGACTTACATAACTCTTTTAGGAGCATTTGGAGAGAGAAATGCTGTTTCCTAAGACCCTTTATGGTTCTAAAGTACCTTTGCCATTCTGAAAGCCCATTGTACTTAGATGCTTCCCAGTGCCCTGAGACACACTCTGGCAGCTCCTCATTTCAGACTAGATCGTCTTTGTGAGCTGATGGGAAAGCCCATCTCGGGGGGCATTCAGGGCTAGTGCAGCATGGTGCTTTTTCAAAATCAATGTCTGGATCTCCAAAGAGGACAGTCTTCAAAGCTTTCCAGCCTGGGAAGTGGCTGCTAAACACCACACCTGAGGATACTAAATGTACTAAATGTGGGAGTATAAGCAACCTTGGTTCGCAAGAAATCACTTTTCTCCTCCTCGGTGGGGGGCCAACTTGCAAGGCTCTTGGCCATGAGTTGTTTGCTCAGGGCTCTTGCCTTGAAAGGTTTTGTGGATAATTTGTTGCTTGCAATGCCAAAGAATTTGTTAGTATCTCCTGTGCCCTTCCTTCAGAAAGTAGGAGTAAAGTCAAACTCATAATGAAAACAATTTTTCAAAATATGGGTAGAGAAATTGCTTTGTCATTTACAGCAAAAGAAAAGTTTGCCTACATTCTTTCTTAAGGTGAATTTTTTGCCCTCTCAGAGCAAGGAAGACACACATAATGGGCTCAGACCGAACTGTTTGTTGTTACTGATGTTGGAAACAGAAAATGACACCTTTGCTTCTTTGTGATTTAGAATGTAATGTAGCAACTCTCAATTTTTTGGTGATCACAGCATTCTTTTTAATACCAACATGTTTGGTGAAGCACTGAAAGATGAAAACAATGCAACACCAATCAACAAGCTTTGCAACACAAACCTTACCACAAAATATAATAGCACAGTGATTGTCCCAATGGCCCCTTCAGCACAATTGGCTGTTGGAACAGAATGGTTGCTGCCTGGGCTACCTCTCCTATACTCTGGGGCCCAGTCATCCTATGGCCCAGCATGCAGAGTCCTTCTTTGGAGGGAACTTGACTGTGCTCCACTTCTTCCCTCTTACCCACAGCCACGGCACCCACTCCACAGCAAGCTGCTCAGCCAGCCCAGGTCACCTTCTGTCTGAAGAGATGGCCCTGCTGTGGGAATACTCAGCTGCAGTTAAATGAGTTCTACGTACCAGTGAAGAACTGATAGCACATCCATGAAAGAATTCCCTGTGCACCAGCTGAGAACCTCTAGATGAGGAGTCCACATATAGACTTTAATTGTAAGTGTGCTTCTTCCTAATCAGCGAAGCCCTGCTGATCTAGGTGCCCTCCTGGGTGCTCCTGGGATGCCCTGTACTTACCACACACTATGACAGTGATGTCTAATTTTATATGTCAACTTGACTGGACCACAGGGTGCCCAGATATTTTGTCAAGCATTACTCTGGGTGTGTCTGGATGAGGTTAACATTTGAATCAGGGGACTCAAATTGCCTCCCTAATGTGGATTGCCTCCCTAATGTGGGTGGGCTTCACTCAATCAGTTGAAGGCTTGGATAGAACAAAAAGGCTGACCCTCCTGTGAGTAAGAGAGAATTCTTCCTAACACCCTTCAAATAGAATGTAGACTTTTTTTTCTGCCTTCAATCTTGAACTGAAACCTTGACTCTTCCTGGGTCGCCAGCTTGCTGGCCTTTGGATGAAAATGACACCATTGACTCTCCTGGGTCACCTTCTAAGTTGGACTGGAGCTAAACCAAGGATTTCTTGGGTTTCCAGCTTGCTGGCTCACCCTGCAGATCTTAGGTTAGCCTGCCTTCATCATTATGTGATTATTCCTTATAATGAATTATGTTTATATAAATAACAGTCCTTCCTCAGCATCCATGGTGGATTGGTTCCAGGACCTCCTTCAGATACCAAAATCTGTGGATATTCAGGTCACTTACATAAAATGGCATAATATTTGCATGTAACCTATGCACATCTTCCTGTATATTTCATTTTTATTTTTTATAGGTTATTTTATTTTTAATTTTTTATTTTTTCACTTCAATAGGTTTTTGGGGAACAGGTGGTATCTGGTTACATGAATAAGTTCTGTAGTGGTGATTTCTGAGATTTTGGTGTACCCATCACCTGAGTAATGTATGCTGCACCCAATGTGTAGTTTTTTATCCCTCACCATCCCCTATCCTTCCCCCCAAGTCCCCAAAGTCCAATGTATCATTCTTATGCCTTTGCATCCTCATAGCTTAGCTGCCACATATGAGTGAGAACATAGAATGTTTGGTTTTCCATTCCTGAGTTACTTCACTTAGACTATAGTCTCCAATTCCATCCTAGTTGCTGTGAATGCCATTATTTTATTTATTTATTTATTTATTTATTTATTTATTTATTTATTTATTGAGATAGAGTCTTGCTCTGTTGCCCAGGCTGGAGTGCAGTGGTCAGATCTCAGCTCACTGCAAGCTCTGCCTCCCAGGTTTATGCCATTCTCCTGCCTCAGCCTCCCGAGTAGCTGGGACTACAGGTGCCTGCCACCTCGTCTGGCTAGTTTTTTGTATTTTTTAGTAGAGACAGGGTTTCACCATGTTAGCCAGGAGGGTCTTGATCTCCTGACCTCGTGATTCGCCCGTCTCGGCCTCCCAAAGTGCTGGGATTACAGGCTTGAGCCACCACGTCCGGCCGCCACTTGTTGATTGATCGATATTTGGACTGGTTCCATATTTTTGCAATTGCAAATTGTGCTGCTATAAACATCCATGTACAAGTATATTTTTCATATTACATAATGGCTTCTTTTCCTCTGAGTAAATACCTAGTAGTGGGATTGCTGGATCAAATGGTAGACCTTTTAGTTCTTTAATGAATCTCCACACTGTTTTCCATAGTGGTTGTACTAGTTTACATTCTCACCAATAGCATGTAAGTGTTCCCTTTTCACTGCATCCACGCCACCATCTATTATTTTTTTATTTTTAAAGTATGGCCATTCTTGCAGGAGTGACGTGGTATCACATGGTGAGTTTTTGTTTGTTTTTGCTTTTGTTTTTGAGACAAAGTTTGGCTCTTATTGCCCAGGCTGGAGTGCAATGGTGTGATCTCAGCTCACTGCAACCTCTGCCTCCCGGGTTCAAAAGATTCTCCTGCCTCAGCCTCCTGAGTAGCTGGGATTACAGGCGCCTGCCACCATGCCCAGCTAATTTTTGTATTTTTAGTAGAGATGGGATTTCACCATGTTGGCCAGGCTGATCTCAAACTCCTGACCTCAGGTGATCCACTGCCTCAGCCTCCCAAAGTGTTGGGATTACAGGCATGAGCTACTGTGCCCAGTGCATTATGGTTTTGATTTGCACACAGAACAATGGTAAGTAGTTTGATGCTTTTGGCAGTATGGTCATTTTCACAGTATTGTAGATTGCTTTTGGCAGTATGGTCATTTTCACAATATTGATTCTGCCCATACAAATGGCCAACGAGCTTATGGAAAAATGCTCAGCACCACTAATTATCAGGGAAATGCATCGTGGTTTTGATTTGCATTTCCCTGATAATTCATTATGTTGAGCATTTTTCCGTAAGCTTGTTGGCCAGTTGTATGGGTAGAATCAATATTGTGAAAATGACCATACTGCCAAAAGCAATCTACAAATTTAATGCAATTCCCATCAAACTATTACCATCATTTTTCACAGAACTAGATAAAGCAATCCTAAAATTCATATGGAATCAAAGAAAGAGCCTGCATAGCCCAAGACTAAGTAAAAAGAACAAATCTGGAGGCATCATATTACCTGACTTCGAACTATACTATAAGGCCATAATCACCAAAACAGCATGGTACTGGTATAAAAATAGGCACATAGACCAATGGAAAAGAATAGAGAACCCACAAATAAAGCCAAATACCTAAGGCCAACTGATCTTTGACAAAGCTAACAAAAACATAAAGTGGGAAAGGACACCCTATTCAACAAATTGTGCTGGGATAATCAGCAAGCCACATGTAGAAGAATGAAACTGGATTCTCATCTCTCACCTTATGCAAAAATCTAAGACCTGAAACCATAAAGATTCTGGAAGATAACATTGGAAAAGCCCTTCTAGACACTGGCTTAGGCAAAGACTTCATGACCAAGAACCCAAAAGCAAATGCAACAAAAACAAAGATAAACACATGGGAATTAATTAAGCTAAAAATCTTCTGTACAGCAAAAGAAATAATCAGCAGAGTTAGCAGATAATCCACAGAGTGGGAGAAAATCTTCACAATCTATACATCCAATGGAGGATTAACATCCAGAGTATACAAATAAATCAACAAGAAAAAAACAATCCCATCAAAAAGTGGGCTAAGGACATGAATAGACAATTCTCTTCCTGTATACCTTAAGTCATCTCTATATTACTTACAATACTTAAAACAATGTAAATGCTATATAAACAGTTGTTATAGTGCACTGTTTAGGGAAAAATGATAGGGGAAAAATATGCTCATGTTCAGTACACACATGATTATTTTTCTGAATATTTTCAATCCATGGTTGGTCTAACTCATGGATGTGGACCCCATGGATAAAGAGGGCTGATTGTGTGTGTGTGTGTGTGTGTGTGTATGTGTGTGTGTGCTCACGCAGATACTCCTCCACTTATGCTAGGGTTATGTTCTGATAAACCCATCATAAGTTGAAATATTAACTCAAAAACATCATAAGTCAAAATGTATTTAATACATCCAACCTACCAAACATCATAGCTTAGCCTAGCCTACCTTAAACGTGCTCAAAACACTGCCATTAGCCTAGCACTGGGCAAAACCATCTGGCAATGCAGTACACTGTGGAGTATCCATTGCTTACCCTCATGATAGTGTGGCTGACTGGGAGTTACGGCTCACTGCCGCTGCCCAGAATTGCAAGAGACTATTGGACTACCTATCACTAGCCCAGGAAAAAAAATCAAAATGTAAACTTCAAAGTGCATTTCTACTTTCACATCATTGTAAAGTCAAAAGTTGTAAGTGGAACTACCACAAGTTGGGAATTGTGAGTGTGTGTGTGAATGTGTGTGTAGATATATATATTTCTGTTTCTCTGGAGAACCCTAATACAATAATGTTTACCATTATGAAGCTTAAGTGCCCTTTCTTGCCTGTCTTTTTCACCAGGCTGTAAACTCTTTGAGAAAATGAGCTGTCTTGCTTGCCAATGTGTTTTCAATCTCTAACAAAGAACCTAGTAATAGTAGATATTCAGGTCTAATATGGTCGTACTTTGCCATGTATCAGGGCTGCCTTTTCTTTTTGGTAGCTGGCAGACACATGTAGGGAGACCCAGTCCCTGCCTCACTCTCCAGACTCTGTAGGCTTACACCCGGCCTAGCACAAAGAACACACACACACACACACACACACACACACACACACACACACAAAGTCTATTGAATGAATTAGCTGAAAGCATACTTAGCCAAGGTGTAAATGGATGCATTCATAATAGTTAAGCAGCCATCTTCTCATAGTCTTGGGGGGCATCCGTTGGAGGAGAATGGGGACCTCTTGAGATTGGAAGAGTGACAATAGAAGGCTAGTAGTTGTGTGGTGGGGGATGGGAAGGGTCAGAGCTCAGAAGATGGGTTTGTGGGACCAGCAAGTCAAAGCACTAGGGAGAGAGGAAATCCAGACAGAAAGCTTTGGGCTCTGAAAGCACTGGGAGTGTTCATCTCTGGAAATGTGGAGATTTGTGGCTCACTCCGAAGGCTGAAGGTGGTGAGAGGCCAAGGAAGGCTACTGATGTCAAGAAAGGTTTTGACCACAAAACTAACAAGCAAGATGGCTGAGGGGCACTTTTCAGAGAGGCCCCGTGACTCTCATACATGACCCTGGGTGTCAGTAAACTCCTGGTGATGAGCAGTACCTGTGTATTGCAATGCACCTCACTCCTGGGACATATCTCCAAGGAAAGCAGGGCCTAGAATGGTTCTTTCAACTATGCAAGGAGGCCCAACCCCTTTGCTGGACTGGAAAATATTTGCTAAAAGAAGGGCACAAAGCTGCTAAGACTGGGATTTCAAACAATCTTAGGGGCTCAGAAGGGCAGCCTAAACTGGAGACACCCTGACTTTGGGAGGAGGATATGGTTGGGTGGCCTGACTCACCTGCATGTAGCAAAGTGGAGAATTCTTATTTACCATAATTGCAGGGCGGCAGGTTCTCACGAGGACAATGATTAGAGAAAGAAAGGTGCGTGCAGTGGGAAGATCACATGTTGCGGGCATGGAGTGCATGACCAGCGAGGCCTGGTGGGGAAGAAGCCAGGGAGAGCATCCTGGCGAGAGGAGTCCCATAGTGGCAGGTAGTAAAGAGAGAGGGAGATGTGAGATGAAAGTGAGAGAGCTGTCTGAAAAGGATGGTCAAGAACCGGGTCTGAAATGGGATTTGACTAGTTTTTTAGTATGGATGTGTATTTGTTTACATAAATATATTTATTTGACTATATTAATTTAACTAACTGAGTTGACATGTATTAAATGGATAGTCACAGATCCAGGGCCATGTACAGCCCCGATTCTACTCCATGTCGGGGCCTTGAGGACTATATCTGGCAGACGGGACTGCTCTGGCCCCCATAACAATGAACAGCCGTAAGACAGTGCCAGCCACCATTTCCCTGCTCCTTCTAGTGAAGAGCTGGGCCTGAAATTGAGTTTTGAGGTTTGCAGCTCAGCATGCCTGAGCTCTATTTGGAGGGAGGGGTCTGGATGGCTGGAGTTTTTAATGTGACACCGTAGAGACTGGTTCTAGAGGTGGCCCAATTGTATTTGGATTACACACGCACATCTCCAAAGGCTGGCACAGTGATAAGGCTGGTTATGCCATTGAAGCCAAGGAGTGACATAGAACTAAAGGCAAATGCCTGAGATTAGAAGCCTGACAGTCTGTTGCTGTTCTCACTGTGCCAATGGGGCAGCACTATCCCTGCCTCTCCATAACCCGGCTGTACAGTGGATGCTACTAGCCCTGCCCATGGTGTCCTGAATCTTTGACCAGAGCCTCCAGACCCTGTGCCCCTGATGCAGGAGCTTCCAGACCACAGGAGATCATCACCCTGGTGGCTGGACTCAGCAGCCCAGAGCAAAGTGACCCTGGGACTTTTCCTCAGCTGAAAGCATGCAGATAGGATGCTTCTTCTAGTCTTTAGCTCTAAACCAGAGCAGAGCTAGGTGCTGAGATATGGAAGACTGTCTAATTTTTGTAGATTTCTCAGACTTTCAGCAAAGTACACTCCAGCTGGAGAATCTCAAATGGCCTTTAGTTTTTAGGAATACTAGCATATAAAAATGCGTGCTATTATGGGCCAGGAATAATTCTAAACTCACATAAAGTGTCTCATTTAATCTTCATAAAATCCAAATGGGATTCAAAGTATTCTAAAAGTCATATCCCAGGCCATTTAATAGAAACAGAAAATGAGGCCGACAGAGGTTGAACATTGCTTGAAGTCCCTTGTTCACCAAGTGCTGGACCAGGGACTTGAACCCAGGTTCTCTCTCAATCCCTGTGCTTTAATCAATTATTAGACAGGGGTCTGGGTTGACACGGACAGTTGGGGATGCAAAATGTCATCATGGCCCCACTGCTAGAAGGAGGACTCACAGGGGCCAGGTAATAAATGGAATCCAGGCCACAGTCCAGTACACCATGGGCCCCTTGGGCCTGTGTGGTCATTTTCCCCAGACTTGAGTATATAGTTGGAACTGATACACTGCAGTTAAGAGTAACGTCCACATTAGACCCTTGGACTGCAGTGCAACACCTCTCAGAGTGGGGAAGGTCAACTGGAAACTTTTGAAACTGCTCCCCTTTCCTAGGGCCAGGATTGTGAATAAAAAATTTATATCCCAGGGCAGAAGGAGATTAGTGCCACTTTTAAAGAGAAAAGTAGATTTCATAGAGCCCTAGATTGGTCCTAAACCCCAGGGTGCATGAAGTCCCCCAGAGATAGAAATGCCCCCATATAGGGCACTTCTACTCGCAGCCAGTTCTGATCCAGGAGTAGATCCAAAAGAGTCCCTCACCATGGCTGCCAACCTCCAGCAAGTTGATTTTGTTAAAAATAATTTTTAAAAACTTACCCTAGTAAGGATGTAAAATAGGAGTCCTTTATACATGTAATAATTTGAGTTTCCTGAATAGACATTCACATTTTTTAAATGCAGAAGACTCTCAGAAGATTTATAGAAACATCTGATTTAATTCTATCCTCAAAGATTTCATGAGGAAAAGATAAAATGGATTTTTACCCAAGTTTAATTGACCTGAAACAATGATTCAAAAGGTCATATACTTCCATTTACTAAATGTTTTCTGTGAACAAGCTGACCTGTGAATTTCTCTCTCTGAAGATACAGACAAAATTAAATGTTTTATTGAACTGAATTAAAGATGACTTCATAATTAGGGAAGAGCGATTCATAAGGGTTCTTTTCTATCACACGTGATTTGCCAACATGTGGTATCTTTTCTCAAATTTCTTTTTCAGAGTCGTTGGATTTTATTAAGGCAGAACCAAATTTAACAAAATTGTCACCCACGTATCTTGCAAAAAACCAGGTCTCTGTAGCTAGTCTGGAAGTGGAGAGTTACACCGTAATTCATAATTCTCCACAATTAAGTAAATAGTAAAATTTAAAAGCATGTTAATATAATCTACAGAGGTGAGGGACAAGAAATTACTTTATGGGTACAATGCACACTATTAGGGTGATGGCCCCACTAAAGGTCCAGACTTCATCACTATGCAATATATCCATGTAACCAAACTCTAGGTGAACCCTCTGAATCCACAAACATAAGAAATATAATCTATAGATTATCTTTCTCTGCTATAAACTATAGATTATCTTTCTCTGCTATAAAACCTTCAAAAGTAAATAAATGAGATAAAAATACATTGTCAAGAATTTTCAACATTGTTAATATAATTTTTATTATATTTCAATGACCAAGTCCAACAAAGTTAAGGTTCTGCACTAGTTGATTGTCTCGGATGTGATAAATAAAAGTGAATTCTATATTTACATAAATCTCTTCTCTCAGGAAAGACAAGGCATGTAGTCTGTATGCAGAACAGTCCTGGGTGGTAGTAGAAAGAGGTATGCCACAGGTTGGAAAGACAGAGATTAAGGAAGGTGCAGTTACAACTTCCTTGGACATCTTTTGAACCAGGAATGAGTTAACATCTTTCTAAATGGATTAGACACTCAAAGGCAAGAGGATGACTGAAATCTCCTTCTGGCCCTGAGTTTCCAGAGTCACAGTGCTGCTGGAGTCATCCTCAGGGCACTCACTCAATAGCATTTCTTGAGTGCCGCCTAAGTGGGCTCTGGGCTTGGGAGAGGATGTGTGTGAATTAGTCTCTGCTCTCAAGATGCTCAGTTTTCTTGGGAGACAGACACATAAACACCACTGTTACAGAAGTGTGTGATAAGTGCTGTAAGATCCGAAGTGCTGTGAGCACCCAGAGGAGAGTGTCTGACCGAGGCACTCTCTTTGAGATCCTCCATGGGTCCCAACTGTCTACAAGTTAGCAACCTGAGCCTGTAATCCCTTAGCATAGAGGTTCTCAAAATGTGGCTCGTAAACCCAGGGGAATTCCTGAGACCCATGCAGGCGGTCTGCCAGGTCAGAGCTATTTGTAGAATGATACTAAAATGTTATATGACTTTTTCATTGTGTTGACATTTGCACTAATGGTGCAAAAGCAGTGAAGGCACGACTGCTGGAGTCAGCACCAATCAAGGCAGGGATGTGAGAGCGTAATGGTGGTATAGTGGGTCTCACTACCACACACTCTCAAGAAATGGTTGCTTCTCAAGTGAGAATGTCCTTGATGAAGCAGTAAAAATCAATTTTATTAAACCTCTACCCTTGAGTATAGTCTTCTTAAATATTCTATGTGATATGATGGGAAGTATGCCAAAAGCACTTCAGGCTGCACACCCACGTGTAATGCTTGCCTTAAGGAATACTGCAACCGTTTGAGTTGTGAGCTACTAGCCACTTGTTCATGGAAGACTATTTTTACTTGAAAGAACAATTGTGAGACAAACTATAGTTATTCAGACTTGGGTATTTGGCAGTCTTTTGCTTGAAAGTGAACAAAGTAAGCCTGCCTATCTTTACGAGGAAAACTCTCAATATTTGTTGCCAGTGATAAAATGTGAGCTTTTCAAACAAACATTAGAGTTTTGAAAAACTTGTATTCACCACTATGAGTTTGGCAGCTTCCCAATGCTTAAAAGCTTTTCTACAAGATATATTGGATGTAAATGAATGTGTCAACATTTGGAAGATCCACCAGTGACTCAGTGAACCATTATTTTCCAAATTATCTGTGCATGGTGTTACAAAGTCACGCATGGGTAGAAGAGCCAATCTAATTTCAAAATTAATCAATGGATTTTAATGTCTCACACTGAAAAGTTCATTGATAGTTTCAGATATCATAATGCAACTGACCTTTAAGAATCTATTGCTTGTTGAGTTTAGTGTATTAACAAAGAATATTCACAATTATCTAAAAATGCTATTTTTGTTTTTTAAAACACAGTCTCGCTCTGTCACCAGGCTGAAGTGCAGTGGCGTAATCTCAGCTCACTGCAACCTCCGCCTCCCAGGTTCAAGCAATTCTCCTGCCTCAGCCTACCAAGTAGCTGGGACTACAGGCCCACACCACCACGCCCAGCTAATTTTTGTATTTTTAGTAGGGACGGGGTTTCATCATGTTGGCCAGGATGGTCTTGATCTCCTGACCTTGTGATCTACCCACGTCAGTCTCACAAAGTGCTGGGATTACAGGTGTGAGCCACCGTGCCCAGCCAAAAGGCTCTTTAAATATTCTTTCCTCCTTTCTCCGACTTCTTATCTGTGTAAAGATGGATTTTCTTCATGTGCTTCAACCAAAACAACATATCGAAACAGACTGAATATAGAAGAAAATGCAAGAATACAGCTATCTTCCATTAAGCCAGATGTTAAAAAGATTTGAAAATGTAAAACAATGCCAATCTTTGTTAATCTTTTTGTTTTGGAAAAGTTATTTTTCATAAAAAATATGCTATTTTTGTCAGCATGATGAGTTTATTATGGTTCTTTTAAAATTAATAAATATTTTAAAAGTTATTAGTTTCAATTTCTAAATGTGGTATATCGATAGATAGAACCCATGTAAACAAAAGCACTTCAGGGGTCTTCAACAATTTTTACGTTTGTAATGGAGTTCTGAGAGCTCCATTTGAGAAACACTGAGTTAGCATACCAAGCCCTTCACAATCACACCAGACCTATCTTTCTATCATTATTTCCTGACCTTTCCCTTCCCATCACCACCCTCCCCTTCCACTGCCATTCCCATGTCCAGAAATACCTGATGACTTTCAGGCCCCCTGTATTAGTCTGTTTTCACACTGCTGATAAAGACATACCTGAGACTGGGAAGAAAAAGAGATTTAACTGGACTTACAGTTAGACATGGCTGAGGAGGTCTCAGAATCATGGTGGTGGGTGAAAGGCACTTCTTACACGGCAGCAGCAAGAGGAAATAAGGAAGAAGCAAAAGCAGAAATCCCTGATAAACCCATCAGATTTCGTGAGACTTACTATCACCAGACTAGCATGGAAAAGATCGGCCACCATCATTCAATTACCTCCCCTTTGGTCCCTCCCACAACACACGGGAATTCTGGGAGATACAAGTCAAGTTGAGATTTGGGTGGGGACACAGCCAAACCATATCATTCTACCCCTGGCCCCTCCAAATCTCATGTCCTCACATTTCAAAACCAATCATGCCTTCCCAACAGTCCCCCAAAGTCTTAACTCATTTCAGCATTAACACAAAAGTCCAGAGTCTAAAGTCTCATCTGAGACAAGGTGAGTCCCTTCTGCCTATGAGCCTGTAAAATCAAAGCAAGCTAGTTACTTCCCAGATACAATGGGAGTATAGGTATTGGGTCAACACAGTTGTTCCAAATGGGAGAAATTGGCCAAAAAGAAGGAGTTACAGGGCCCATGTGAGTCTGAAATCCAGTGAGGCAGTCAAATTTTAAAGCTCCAGTATGATCTCCTTTGACGCCAAATCTCACATCCAGGTCATGCTGATTCAAGGGGTGGGTTCCCATGGTCTTGCCCTCCTGGCTACTTTCACAGGCTGGTGTTGAGTGTCTGTGGCTTTTCCAAGTGCACAGTGCAAGCTGTGGGTGGATCTTCCGTTCTGGGGTCTGAGGATGGTAGCCCTCTTTTCATAGCTCCATTAGGCACTGCCCCAGTAGAGACGCTGCATGGAAGCTCCGACTCCACATTTCCCTTCTGCACTGCCCTAGCGGAGGTTGCCATGAGGGCCCTGCCCTGGCAGCAAACTTTTGCCTGGGCATCCAAGTGTTTCCATACATCTTCTGAAATCTAAACAGAGGTTCCCAAACCTCAATTCATGACTTTTGTGCACCCACAGGCTCACCACCACATGGAAGCTGCCAAGGTTTGGGGCTTCTACCCTCTGAAGCAACAGCCCAAGGTGTACACTGGCCCCTTTCAGCCATGGCTGGAGAGGCTGGGACACAGGGCACCAAGTCCCTAGGCTGCACTCAGCAAAGGGACCCTGGGCCCGGCCCATGAAACCAATTTTTCCTCCTGGGCCTCTGGGCCTGTGATAGGAGGGGCTCCCATGAAGGTCTCTGACATGCCCTAGAGACATTTTCTCCATGGTCTTGGGGATTAACATTAGCCTTCTTGCTACTTATGCAAATTTCTGCAGCTGGCTTTAATTTCTCACCAGAAAATCGGTTTTTCTTTTCTATCACATAGTCTGGCTGCAAATATTCCAAATGTTTATGCTCTGCTTCTCTTATAAAAGTAAATGCCTTTAATAGCATCCAAGTCACCTCTTAAATGCTTTGCTGCTTAGAAATTTCTTCTGCCAGACACCTTAAATCATCTCTCTGAAGTTCAAAGTTCCACAAATCTCTAGAGCAGGGGCAAAACGCCTCCGTTCTCTTTGCTAAAACATAACAAGAGTCACCTTTGCTCCAGTTCCCAACAAGTTCCTCATCTCCATCTGAGACCACCTCAGCCTGGATTTTATTGTCCCTATTGCTATCAGCATTTTGGGCAAAGTCATTAAACAAGTCACTAGGAAGTTCCAAACTTTCCCACAATTTCCTGTCTTCTGAGCCCTCCAAACTGTTTCTATCTCTGCCTGTTACCCAGTTCCAAAGTTGCTTCCACATTTTTGGGTATCTTTTCAGCAATGCCCCACTCTACTGGTACCAATTTACTGTATTAGTCCATTTTCATGCCGCTGATAAAGACATACCTGAGACTGGGAAGAAAAAGAGGTTTAATTGAACTTACACCTCCACATGGCTAGGGAGGCCTTGGAATCATGGCAGGAGACGAAAGTCACTTCTTACATGGCAGTGACAAGAAGAAATGAGGAAGAAGCAAAAGCGGAAACCTCTGATAAACCCATCAGATCTTGTGAGACTTATTCACCATCAGGAGAACAGCATGGGAAAGACTGGCCCCCATGATTCAATTACCTACCCCTGGGTCCCTCCCACAACTCATAGGAATTCTGGGAGATAAGATTCAAGTTGAGATTTGGGTGGGGACACAGCCAAACCATATCACCTCCAAATAGGCTACCCTCCTTATTTCCACTGTTCTTTTGAATGCCATCTCTACTACCCCTATGTGTCAAGTTTCTACTTGTTCTCTTAAAACCAAATTTAGTAAAATTTTCCTTCATTACCCTACAAAGTAAGTTACACCCTGGGAGCTTTGTGCAGAGCTGATGATCCTAGGAAGTCATTTTTGTATTAGACTAGACTAGACTGTGTATTAGTCTGTTCTCATGCTGCTAATGAAGACATACTGGAGACTGGGTAATTTATAAAGAAAAAGAGGTTTAATGGACTCACAGTTCCACATGGCTGGGGAGGCCTCACAATCATGGTGGAAGGCAAAGGAGGAGCAAAGTCACATCTTACATGGCAACAGGCAAGACCTGTTCCCCCCCCCCCCAATGTGCGGGGGAACTCCCCTTTATAAAACCATCAGATCTTGTGAGACTTATTCACTATTATGAGAACAGCACGGGAAAGACCTGCCCTCATGATTCAATTACCTCCCACTGGGTCCCTCCCACAACACATGGGAATTATGGAAGTTACAATTCAAGATTTGGGTGGGGACACAGCCAAACCATATCTCATTGCTTATACATCTGTCTTTCCTCTATGCAGTGAGCTCCTCAGGTAAAGGAAGAGTATTCCAAAAAAGGAAGAGGAAAGAGAGGAGCAGAAATTTCACTCTCCTGCCCTGACCTAATGACTCTAGGTCAAAGGGAGGGCACTTGGTTGTTGGGGCAACCCCCTCAAAAAAGGGATGTGCTAGACAAGACAGGAGATACACACTTGAGCTACTAAGGGTAGCTGCCAGGCACACATACAAACCTTCTTTCCCCAACACACTTCCAGAAATGTCTTCTTTTAACATGAGCCAAAGTTGCTTGCATACAAATTTAATTATGCACCCCTTCCCCGTAGGAAACCACCCAGAGAACTATCCAGCTATTGTAACCACAGGTGAAGCAGGATACCATTGTTCCCGGAGTGCAGGATCTTTGGGATGCACCTTTGTTAGGTATTCTGCCAGCTTGGGACCAGATGGAAAATTTAATCACCAGCCTAATCATCTCTAAGACACAATGACTCGGGGTTAGGGAGAGGAACAAGAGAAGAGAACTTTGTTTTCAAATTATAATTCCCATCTTAAAAGGAAAAATGATGATGTTAGAGGAGTGCTGGACTTATTGCTTCTTAGCAGAAAAGAAAATCCAAGTGAAAGCATTTACCTTATCTCTGCAACTAACATTGAGGCAACAGCATTTAAGATTCCTCTCTGTCATTATCCATGCCACATTTCCCTGGCTTTTGACCAGAATCTTGGTTGCTACCTAGTTTAGCAAATCCTATTTCCTGGCCCTTCTCTTTCTCCATAAACTAAGGCAAGTGGTTTAGTTTTGTAATTTTCCTTGTGAAAAAAATCTTCAACCCATGGAGGATCAATTAAGACAATTTTTATTTACCAATTGGATTGCAATTACACTGCAGTTTCCTTGAACGTACTGAAGAAATGAACCCACAAAAATTCTGTGTATGGGTAGCAAGAGTGAAATTACAGCTTACTGTTCTTTATTAGCAAATGACCCTCAACTTCTGAAACAGAAAAGGGAGGCTCAAAATTCTGTTAAAGAAAGCTGCTCACGTGCAGATAGAAAAACCTGACCTATGCTAGGGGCATCTCAGAACCATGCAGTTTCCAAAATAATCCATTTCCTCTTCCAAAGGGAGGGTGATAAATCTTGAAATAAGGAAAACAGATCCTTTTTCCTTCAATAAAGATTCATTTAAGCAATACTTATCTCAACAGAACACATAAAAAATGCTAGGGGCCAAACCAGAAAAAGACAATGTATCTTTAAACTGATTTTAAAAGAGCAAAACACAATTTCAAGAAAAAGCATGTTTGGGACACAAGAACATCTTTGCCTTCTCTGGCCACTCTAAGCAATCTCATTCCGACCAGCTAACCTCAAAGGCACGTGTGGGGACAATCGTGAGGCACATTATTTTCCAAAAGGAGAAAATACTTCTGATTCAGCATCTGGTAAATTCTAGGAAGAAGAAAACTCAGTGAGTTGGAGAAAAAAAGCTTTACTGTGAAACATATAATAAGATACAGGACAATTTTCGACTAAAGTTGGAATCTCATTTTCAAGTGGCATCTAATTTATTCACATGTAAGTGAAGAATAAAGTCTATTTGGATTCTAAGTGGAGTCACTTTTCTATGGAGAAACGAACTTCACATAAAATAATTTCCATTTGGATCCACAAAATCTAAGATTAAACTCTGAGGACAGAGCACAATCCTATGAATTTTGCCTCATGACAAATGAATGATCTTCCAAGTCAGAATCATTTGTTCAATACATGTGTCCAGGCTTCTCAACAGCATGGCAGGGAATGTATAAGCTGGAAAAGTTCAACCAAGAAGGAAGGATCTCCAGGTTTGACAAAATGATACATGACTTCCTCCATAGTGGTGGCTAGATTTATATACTAAGTGGCTTTAAGAGGCATGCCCCTCCAGCCCTATCTCCCACCATCACACACACACACACACACACACACGCATGCACGCACACACCCTTAGGAGGTTCACACTGTTATTTCAGTGTGAATGCTTTGCCCTTGGGTATGATAATACAACCAACAACATTTTATTTCATGGGATCTGGCCATTATTTGCTGAGATTTCAATTTATGACCTACTGTGTCTCAGGGTTCATTTAGGTTGTCTTATTTAAATAATTAAAATCTACAATGCCAAGCTGAACTAGGACATCTTCTTTTTCAGTGACTAGGACATGGTAAGCATTAATATATAACCTTGTTCTGAGATGACGCTGAGGTACCAGGTTAGCAAGTGCTGGTGATTACATGTGATCAGTGATCTTTCAGTGAATATTTATGCTGTGCTAGACACCACACCCAGTGCTTTACAGGTATCTTCTTTCTCTCAGCAACTTGCTATACTAGATGAAAAAATTGAGGATTAGAGCTACTAGGCGATTGCTCAAAGATCCACAGCTACTAGTAAGTGATAGAGAGCAAAGCTCCTGCTTTTAACCATATTTGCTTCCCTTTGGGTCTACAAATAAGAGCAGTTTCTATATTTTCCGTGACATATTAGCTTTTTAGTACTTTCAGATACGCATTTACTGTTTACATGCTCCTTGAGGTCATTAACCTTTTTCTAGAGGTTAAATGTTATGTCTGCTTTGCTATCATCAATTTGTAAAGCCTTCCTTGTACATCCAAAGTTGAAGTAATCTGAATGTCAAGATTAATAGCTCAGATACCATCTTGTTACATCAAAATTGTGTTAACTCTGAAAAGGACATACACAGCTGCCTTAAATTGAAAATATCGGGGTGTTGGTGTTGAGAACACCATCACTGTCACCACCAACAACCACAGCCATCATCAACAGCAGCTACTGTTGACAGCATCATTTATGTGCCAGGAACCATGGCTGTATGTTTTACATGCAGACTCTCTTAAGTGCCACAATAAGCCAATAAAGTAGGGATTATTATCCTCATTTTACAGCTAAGGAAAGTTAAGCTCAGGGAGGTTGTGAAAGAAGATCTGGATTTCAGATCTTCTCAAAGAACTTTAAGTTCATCCTTTTCTTAAGTAGGTGGACCTCTAGAAGCCATGTTAAAAATAAATTTTAAAAATGAAGATCAGTGTCTGATCTATAATTGGCATCTCTGCAGCAATTTGGGATTATTCTTTGACTTGGGAAGATTCATGTGAGATCCCACTCCCACACACAACAGCAAGCTATTGTGTTAGATATTCAACCTGCGCCAACACAAAATTCCTCTTACCTATTATTTTGTCATTCTCTAATCTTTACTTCATGATGGCATCAATCAAAAATATCTGTCAAATGGGGACTTAACCTTTCTTTGCAATGTAAAACCTTCCATAGAATTCCCAGCACGTCAGGGTTGGTGATAGCTTACAAGTCATTTTGGCTGACTAGTTTTCCTTCTCCCATTAGAAGGTTTGGATTTCTTCTCTATATTGTTTATGGGGCGGGAGAATGGGACAGTCTGTAACAAAAGTATACACATAATGAGATCAAATCATTTGTGGTAAACTGTTAGGAAATGCAGAAAGTTGTCCACATTCATGTTTGACTATACAGAGAACAAAACACGTGCTGTGATCAGTCAACACCTGACTGAACACCAAATGTCAAAGTATGTAATGCAGCTGCATGCCACAGGAAGTCAATTGGAATAACAATTTTAACAATTGATTTTAATTTTTTTTTTTTTTTTTTTTTTGAGACGGAGTTTCGCTCTTGTTGCCCAGGCTGGAGTGCAATGGCTGATCTTGGCTCACTGCAACCTCCACCTCCCAGGTTCAAGCGATTCTCCTGCCTCAGCCTCCCGAATAGCTGGGATTAGAGGCACGTGCCACCACACCTGGCTAATTTTGTATTTTTAGTGGGGATGGGGTTTCTCCATGTTGGTCAGGCTGGTCTTGAATTCCCAACCTCAGGTGATCCCCCGGCCTCAGCATCCCAAAGTGCTGAGGCGTGAGCCACTGTGAGCGTGAGCCACTGTGCCCAGCCTTGATATAATTTTATACTTACAGAAAAGCAGCACGAGTAGCTCAAAGAACTCCTGTTTACTTTTTACCTAGATTTACAAATTATTAGTATTTTGCTCCATTTGATTTATCATTCATTCTTTTTATCCTGAACCATTGGAGAGCACTTTTTTGACATCTTGTCCCTTTATCCATAAATATTTCAGCATTTATTTCCTATAAACAAGGGCTTTTAGAATAATGAAATTTCTGATCCAAATTAACAAAGTTAATCTATGTTAGATTATCTATGTAGTTCTGATCAAAGTTAACATAGAAGCCACCAGAATACATGTTAAAATGTTAACTATAAGGAAACAATACTTTGCTTTGATGGATAAAGATAATAAAAATACTTCACCTTCATTCCTCACAAGAGCGGAATTTTTTGGCCTATTTTGCTTATTGGGATGTTCCCAGACCTTGCCATGGTGCCTGGCACATGGCAGGTGCTCAGCAGATACCTGTGAATTTCTGAATGTGATGGTGTGATAGTATATTGACCACATGTGTAAACAAAGTATTTCTAAAATAAAGAAAGGCAACAACAGTAAATTATCTAGTTATTACTTTATTAGCTATAATTTGGAATTTGCAAGTGACAGAAAAGGGGAAAGGATTCAGACGCAAAGGACATTTGATAAGTTACCCTTTGAAGATGAGACAAGACAGGTTCTAAGCTAATCAAATGTGGCCCCCATGTGGGCCTGCGCTCTTTTCACAGGTAGCGGTTCCTGATGTACTCTCGGTACATGGAGGAGTCCTCTTTTCCCAGGGGCTGCATGATACCTTGGCTGGCCTGGATGTGGGCTTGGAAGATCTCTGTAGATTTTCTGTCCACTCTTGGGGGCTGAACTTCATAGATGTTATCTTGCGAGAAAGCTGAGATGGGTGTTCTATGAAAGATGAATAAAGAGAGGGCTGCATTAAAGAAAACATAAGGAAGGACCACAGGGAGCGGTCTCAGAAGCACTTGAGAGTCGCTGGCATTGAATAAGCAGGCTTACTTTTGATAAGCCGCTGGGATGACCTCCCCAGTCCTTGCGGGGCTGGTTTTCTTCTCTGTCTGGAGCACAGGGCTGGACCAATACCTCTGGGAGCCTGACCGGATTGCACAGGCAGGGCACACCCCTCTCCTCTGTTCCCACATCCCTGTGCACACCCACATCTACGTACCCATCTGTCTCCCTCACACGACTGGGAGCAACTTTAGCTAAGGCTGTATGGACTTTTTGCTCTTTTTCCTTGGCACATGATAGGAACTCACTGGTTTTTACGGGAAGATTTAGTAGAAATCCGTGAAGCAAGGGATAATAAGAATGCCTACCTCACACAGTTGTAAAGAGGAGTAAATGAGTTTATATGCATATTTATATGTATAAAGTGTTCACTCAGCATAGTGCCTGGGAGCTCAGTAAATGTGAACTATTGTTAACAATTACAGGTACAGAATTTCTTACCGCAATTCTGAAATCCTAAAAGCTGAAACAACCAGAAGTGACTTTGCTGGCAAAATGTAACCCAACTGAAACTCATTTTGTGGCACGTCCTAATGAGCTGACAATAATCACCCCCACTTCCTGTGAATATTAATGTGTCTAATTATTGGACATGGCCTCCAATCATGCTGGGGATATTATTATAAGGTGTATGTACCATCCTGCTATGCTAACTGCCAATTCGGAATTCTGCAACTCATCTGGCCTCTGGCTTTTGGAAGACGGCCTGTGGGTCTGTAACAGGCCGCCGCTTCCTTCCTTTCTGGGGTAATTTGAAAAGCACCCAATAATCTCTCTATTCAAAAATATCCCTCCATTCCCACCCCACTCAGGCTGCCATAGGCTTAAAATTGCCATCCACCCCTTGGGGAAGGCACTGTCTCCAGAAAGGCCTTGTCAAAATGCAGCTCCGTGTCTGACATCCTTAGCAGGAAGTAAGCCTTCAAGGGATGAGTCAACCAAAAAGTCAGGTGTGATGCAGAGTGTGTATGTGTACGGAGTGTGCAAGCACACGTGCATGCCCAGGAAGGTCATGAAAAGGGGACGATGGTAAGCTAACAAGGCATTGTGAGGGGCTTGGGGGCACAAGGACAACACACTCTGCCACTTGGCTCAGGGCTGGCCCTCTGAGAATGGGGGTGGCTGGCCATAACAGGGCACCCAAGATAACACAGGGAAAGAAAATCTGGGGAATCTATTCTGCTGAGCTGAGATCTCAGCCTTGCTAGGGTGCATCTTATCAGAGGAATCAGAAAGGCACCCTGGATGCGAAATGGTTTGGTCAGATGGGACCCCTGTGGAGATTCCCTGCAGTCAGACACAGAACTGGACCTGAGACCCAGCTGGGTCTGTATTTGAAATATCCACATTTCACTGGACACTAGATAGTATGGTGACATACAAAGGAAGACGGAAGTTGTACAGTAAAACCCCCCAAAAGGGCTCTATCTTCATAGGATGTGCTACAATTAAACGTGGGTCTTTTTTATGCTCCCAGCAAACAGTCAAGATAGTTTACTGTACTTTGCCTTTATCTAGAACAATGACACATCCTGAGATGACTGGAAACTACATTAAATTGCATTAAAATAACACAGAACTAGGGGTGACCAGGGGAGCAGGCTGCCCTGTCTGCACATGAGGCCCTTCAAAGGATCAGCAATGAGGAATCTCAGCTCCTTAGAGTAGGCTGGGTCTTTAAAGACTTCCATAGGAAGAGAGTCGATGACATTTTGGTATTAGAGAGAGCATGAGGACAGCAAAACTCTTACTGTACGTGTTTCTCAAACACTGATCTGTCTTCAACCTGTCAGAGAGCCATGTCAATGGCCGACCAACAAGAAAGATACTGCAGTCTGGAAAAGGTTGAGGATTTTATCGCCAAGCCAACATCGACAGCACAAAGAAATTATTTGTAGATCAAAGTATACAATGACATTAATATATATTAAAGAAATTTATGTATTTGTTATGTCTAAGGCTGCTATTCTCTATCTTTTGTAGACTCATATGTCATCAGATTCACTAGATTAAAAAACAGTGTGTATGCATGTGTGTAGATGAGATATGGTGTGTATATATATACACACACACTATATATATAGTTATGCTTTACACCCACTTATATATGTATACATATTCTTTAAAAACAATGCAGAAGGGATATATATATATATATATTTTTTTTTTTTTTTTTTTCAACCATCCCCACCAAGTACTGTGCTTTAAGTGAAGCCATGTGAACTTTTATAATGGTTATTCTATTGTGCAGATATTGGAACAAAAATATAGTTAATGAGCATATGGGGTTTGGAGCTGATAAATCTAGATAACATATTGTAACACCTATTATTTCCTAGGTAGAGCTGAAACATCTTGTCCTTAAAGTGTGACTGTTTTTGTTTTATACTGTTATATAGAAAAGATCAATGAAATACACGATAGAGACTTAGAGGCTGCTACAAGGTTGGTAAAGTTTTCTGTTGAAATGCCATTAATGTATACATTAATTAAATATAAAAACTAACAATATTTACCCAATATTTATCATAGAAAAACTACTGTGCTTCACATTTATCAGTGCTTTTCACCTTTTTATTGCAAAATAAAACCGATACAGAAAATCACACAAAACAACAACATAATTATTATAAAGTGAACATCACCCAGGTCAACAAACAGAAATTCTGACAACCAACCCAAAGCCCCTTCCAGGTGCCCCAACGCAATCACAATCCCCTACCCTGACTCATAAGTAACCTTCTCCTGACTTCTATAGGAATCATTTGTTTGCACTTTTAAAAAAAGACACTGTCATTCAAATGTGCATCCCTAGATTCTATCGTCTTGCTCATTTCAAAAGTGTGATATGCCTTTTAATCTACAGATGCTCTCGTCTTTCTTTTTCTTTCTTTCTTTTTTAAGAGACAGGGTCTTGCTGTATCTCCTAGGCGGGAGTGCAATGGACTGATCATGGCTCACTGCAACCTCGAACTCCCGGGCTCAGGTAATCCTCCTGGCCTTGCCCTTCCAAAGTGCTGGGACAGGCTTGAGCCACCGAACCCGGTCTCTCATCTTTCTTTTTCTTACAATGTATCTGTTGAAGAATCTGGGTTGTAGAGTTTCCCTCAGTTTGAATTTAGCCGCTTGTATAGTCAAGACGCAGTTCCTCTGTCCTTTATATGTGCTATGGGTCAGCAGGTGGATCCAGAGGCTGGTGAGATGCTGTTTTGATTGCTTTGGGAACACTATGGGTGGTGGTGTACTGCTGCATCAGGAGGGCCACAGTGTCTGCTTGCTTATCTTTTTCATGTTAACAGCCATTAAGGCCAATGCCTAGATCCAGTAATTCATTGGGGCTTGTCAAATTATCACTTGACACTTCGTTTTCAATCCTTTTTAATGTCTTTCTTCATTTCTTTTTAAAGCTTTGTATTTTAGTTCATTTTGAAATAGTATGTTTCCGTTTTAACCTCTTTTATTATCTTGTCTTTCTGGCGTGGTTTTGTTGTGTGTAGGAATGTTATTTTGCTGTTCTTTATAATTCTATGATGAGATTGGCCCTTGATACTTTTCTGTTGCTTATTGTGCAAAATTAGTTTTGCAGAGCCTTAAGAAGATGTTGCTCAGGAAAGATTCACTTAACTTCACAGAACTCTCTTTGGTTGTTTTGGTGAAGTGTTGAAAACTACCGCAGCTTGCTCTCTGAGGTTTCCTCTCTGCTCACCTTACTCAGTGTTGTCTGGGCTTTCTCCTTCCTTCATCTCCACTGTCCTGCTCAATTTTAATGCCACTGTCAGCAGTTTCTCCTGCTGTGTCCAGGAAGGGAGCTTTGGCCATTTGGGTTCAAGAGTGTATGTGGCCTAGACGGCCTCAGCCCCTTTCAGAGCTCAGCAAAAACCCCTTGCACTCCCCTGGTACTGAATTGGGTGAACCCCTTCTGTTTCAGCTGCAGTGATTTCTGGCAACTACCTGTGAGCTATTTTGGGGTTCTCCTATTCTCAGGCCTGCCAGATGCCCCACTATTCCCTCCTGCTTCTTCCCCTTGCACACACACTGCTATCACGCAGGTCTTATGGCTGTGGGTGGTTGACCTCCACAGCCTCTTTAGATTTGGGGGTGTGTGGGCATACTGTATCACATACTTTTGAAGTAAGTGTTGTCTGTGGGTACCTGGTTTTGCTAAGCAGTTGTTCTGTTTTTTGTGTGAGGATTCAGAGAGATTTTAAAATGCTGCTGCTGCAGCCTTCTTCCAGAACTGACCAGGCTCTATTTTTAAAAGTGTATTTTTCACCCATCCCTCAAACTGAGCCCTACATTTGCTATACTGTCAGCTGCAGGGCTCCATTTTCCTTATTCTGGAGATGGGCACGGCCATGCCACCCCTGTTTACCCAGGGCTGCTCTCAGAGAAGCTCCTTCCCAGCTCAACTCCCACGTCTACTCTGGCAGGACCTGTTCCCTTCAGAGACAGTGCATACTGCAGATGTTCAGATGGACCAGCTCTCTGAGTAATGGGAGGCTTCGGGGGTGTGGGTGAGGTGGTAGCCCTCTTAATCTTGTGGTTCATCTGCATGTGGCTAATCAGGTATTGCCTATATAGCAGTAGAGGTACAAGAAGAGTTAGAGAAATGTTTTAAATGACTACTTATCAGATATACTTTTATTGTAGCTAATGGAAGATGGTACACCATCTATTCTAATGTGAGCTGCGGTCTCAGAAACATTTGACAGTCGCTAGATTGAAAAAGCAGGTTTACTATTAACAAGCTGCTGGAATGACCTCCCCAGTCCACTCAGGGTTGTTTTTTTTTCCTCTGCCTGGAGGACAGAGTTGGACTAGTACCTGCCTGGGAGCCTTGCCTGAGGGATAGGCAGGGCACGCCCCTCTCCTCTGTTCCCACAGCCCTGTGCACACCTGTGTCTGTGCACCCATCTGTCTCCCTCATGTGATTGGGAGCAACTTTTGCTTAGGCTGTACAGACTTTTTGCTCTTTTTTCTTGGCATATGGTAGGGACTCAATGGCTTTTTAAGGAAGATTTAGTAGAAATCAATAAAGTAGGGGATACTAAGAATTCCTGCCTCACACAGCTGTTGAGTGGAATAAATGAGTTTACATGTATAGCATAGTGCCTGAGTGCTCAGTAAAGGTGAACTATTGTTAATTACATGGCTATGGTGGGTCATGCCTGTAATCCCAGCACTTTGAGAGGCTGAGGCAGGTGGATCACTTGAGGTCAGGAGTTCGAGACCAGCCTGGCCAATATGGTGAAACCCCGTCTCTACTAAAATTACACAAAATAGCAGCTCGTGGTGACAGGCACCTGTAATCCCAGCTACTTCAGAGGCTGAGGCAGGAGAATTGCATGAACCCAGGAGGCAGAGGTTGCACTGAGCCGAGATCAGGCCATTGCATTCCAGTCTGGACAACAGAGTGAGACTCTGCCTCAAAACAAAAACAAAAACAAAAAACAATTACAGATACATAATTCCTATCTGCAATTCTGAAATCCCACAAGCTATAATAACCAAAAGTTACTTTGCTGGCAAAATGTGACCCAACTGAAACTGATTTGGGCCTTGGGCTTCATGGACAAAGAAGCCCTGAGTGGCTACCCAAGGACCTCACTCCACCATCTGAGCAGGGTGCCTTTATCATTGTTGCCTAGTGGGATGAGGTCACTACTAAGGACAAATAGCAGTTGTATGTTTCCCATACTCCTCCTTTCTGAGTGAGAGTTTTAATTTTCCTTTGTCACCACTGTATATTGGGAGCAGAGAGGCAGTCTTTATTTACAGGTCACTAGGTGGTAAGAAGCAGTATCTGGACCTGATGAAGAGAGCTGCACATACCCAGAGATCCAATACTTTGAATGGGATGCAGAAATTTACAAGGGATGGAGTGGGTCCTACTTATAGCAAGAAGAGTATGCACGGGTAACCGGGAAGCTAGAGGGCAGATGGTAACACATGACATAGATGAGGCTCCTCATCATCCACTGCATTCCCCGTCTAGTGTGCAGCAGCGGAAAAGCAAAAACGAATATCCTAGGATCCCTTGCAATTCAGGTTCAAAATGCAATTTAGGTTCTACCTATGACTTGTACTCAAGTGCTTTGATTTGGAACTGGGTCATATGGAAAGCAGCAAGATGCAGGGTATGTGTTTTGCAGATTAGTGGCATAGGTGATGTGCTCTTGAGTTGGGCACTGTGGTACTGGCTTTTTGAATACAGTAGTTCCCCCTTATCCTTCAGGGATAGGTTCCAAGACCCCCAATGGATGCTGGAAACTGCAGATAGCACCAACCCTCATATATCCTGTTTTCCTATACATACATACCTATGACATGGTAATTTATAAATTAGGCACAGTAAGAGATTAACAGCATACCTAATAATATAATAGAACATGCATGACAATATTCTGTAATAAAAGTTACGTGAGGCCAGGTGCGGTGGCTCATGCCTGTAATCCCAGCACTTTGGGAGGCCAGGTGCGGTGGCTCATGCCTGTAATCCCAGCACTTTGGGAGACCAAGGCAGGCAGATCACCTGAGGTTGGGAGTTCGAGACCAGTGTGACCAACATGGAGAAATCTCATCTCTATTAAAATACAAAATTAGCCAGGCATGGTGGTGCATGCCTGTAATCCCAGCTACTTGGGAGACTGAGGCAGGAGAACTGCTTGAACCCAGGAGGCGGAGGTTGTGGTGAGCCAAGATAGTGCCATTGCACTCCAGCCTGGGCAACAACAGCGAAACTCTGTCTAACAAAAAAAAAAAAAAAAAAGAAAAGAAAAAAAAAAGTTACGTGAATAGGGTCTCCATCACTCAAAATGTCTTATTGTTCTGTGCCTCAGGTAACTGAAACTGCAGAAAGAGAAACTGTGGATAAATGGGGACTACTGTATAGCTGAGGTGGCTGGTTTTGGAGCCAGCAGCTGCTGTGATAGCTTCCTGATGAAGGCAGACACAGCAGCTCCTCTGATGGTTTGCCATATGGTTTTGGAAGTCATTTGTGGAAGTTTGGTCTAGAGTCTACTTCTTCAGCTCTCCAGTGATCCTGAAAGCTACCTAAAATCCTATAATAAATCACTTTCTGTTTAATTTACCTAGAGCAGATTATGCTTTCTGCAACTGAACCCTGGCCAGCACAGTCAGCTAACTGGTAAAGAAATTTAGCACCAGCCCTATTATTTTAACCAGGAGCAAGCTCCCATGCCCCCAAGAGACCTCTGTTCCTAGATGGTTCTGGCAGAGAATGAACTCTTTCAGCAGCTGAGCACATGTATGTTTGCTCCTCAAGGAGAGAGAAAGGACAGTCTACCACAGGCACATATATGAGTGGTGGTACTTTTTATGTTTTAGCCTTTGCCGTTGATATTTCGTGTTGGTCCAGATATAGTAGAACTATACTCTCTCTTTTTTTTTTACACACTCTCTGAGAGCTGTAAAATAAAAAGGCCATTTGTGGCCGGGCGCGGTGGCTCAAGCCTGTAATCCCAGCACTTTGGGAGGCTGAGACGGGCGGATCACGAGGTCAGGAGATCAAGACCATCCTGGCTAACACTGTGAAACCCCGTCTCTACTAAAAAATACAAAAAACTAGCCGGGCGAGGTGGCGGGTGCCTGTAGTCCCAGCTACTCGGGAGGCTGAGGCAGGAGAATGGCGTAAACCCGGGAGGCGGAGCTTGCAGTGAGCTGAGATCCGGCCACTGCACTCCAGCCCAGGCGACAGAGTGAGACTCCGTCTCAAAAAAAAAAAAAAAAAAAAAAAAAAAAAGGCCATTTGTATTTTAAAAATAACTTTTGGTTTTAGAGAAATAAAGCACGATGATTTTCTGACCTGAAATAGGTAAAATGTTTCCAATTCAGAATGCAATTTATAAACAGTACAATTTCCCTCCCATTTGCAGGACATACTGTCTACCTTAGTATAAAAAGAAGTGCAGTTTTTCTCTGTTTCAGCTGCGTTTATTATCACAAACACTGGGGAAGCATCCACCAATATATGGCTGCATTGTTTGTAGGCTCTAACTCAAACATTTCGGCTGTTGTTTAATGAGAGAGGATTTGGCTCTGAGCCACAGGCAACATGGACTGGTTCTCCTGCACAGTACTGGGTCTGCTCTGAAAGGGCTTTTCTGCCAACAAAGGACAGGTGGCACATCAAGCACACAACAGCTGTTCTCAAAGGGCAAAGAATGTAACTGCTCCTCCCAGAGCCATCCTTTCTCCCTGCCTGGATGCAGGGCCAGATGCTTCCTCTGCACAAATGGTCATCCATCAGATGTTTATACAGTGACCTTTTGGAGGGATCAGTCCCTTCTGTCCTCACATTTCCTAGAACAGAAGCAGCGGTGGCCACTCCTGCTGTCACTCCTGGAAACGCAGACCAATGAATTGCAGTAATGGTGTGTGTCTTATCTCCCACATGGAAGTGATGACGCCCTACTTAGGTTCTTCATGTCCGTTTTGATAGTTCCATCTTTTCCTGGTTATTGATAAAGAGCTACCATTGACTTTGTCATGTCACATCATTACATTTCTTGTGACTTCCATCTTTTTTCTAATAAACTTTTAATTTTAGACCCACATTAGATTTACAGAATTACTGTGTAGAAGACAGAGAGTTCATATGTATTCCATGTTGTTTAATGAGAGAGGGCTTGGCTCTGAGCCACAGGCAACAAGGACTGGGTATCCCGCACAGCACTGGGTCTGTGCAGGATACAATTTCCTGTCTTATTAACACCTTCTTCCATTAGTATGGTACATTTGCTATACTTAATGATCTGATAGTGAGACATGATTATTACCTACAGTCCATACTTGGTTTTTACCTAATGTCCTTTTACTGTCCCAGGATCCCATTTGGGACACTTTACATTTAGTCATCATGTCTCCTTAGGCTCCTCTGGGCAGTGACAGTCTCAGGCTTTACTTGTTTTTGACGACCTTGACGGTTTTGAGGGATGCTTAACCTGTATCTTTTCAGAGTTTTCCTAAGAATCACAGAAAACTGTCTTTTGGAAGAAGGTAAGAGTAGGATCATGAGCCTCCAAAACAAGACCTAAGTGTCCTGAGGTTGCAGACGGATGAATTCAGGGGTGCTCTACCCAGTGGATGTCCCACTGGCTACCAAGGACATTCCTGTGAAGGATCCAGCAGAGCAGCTCCCTAGCCTGGCTGTTACATTCAAATGGAGAATTGTACAAAGTACAGATTTCCAGGCTTTGGCCCAAGTGTGCTGGATTAGAATCTCTAGCAATGGGGCCTTGGATTCTGTATTTTTTTATTCTTTAAAAAATAATAATGCTAATTATTTTTAATACTGGCAATTATAAAGAAAACATGGCCTATAATCTGTTAGTATTAGTAACATAAATAAAAGCATAAATGTGGAAAATTTAAACAGTAGTCAAAAGTCCAAAATGAAAACTGAGTGTCCCCCATAATCTAAACATACTCTAGGAACACTCTGGTTGCTCCATGTTTTTATTTATTTTTTGTTTGTTTGTTTGTTTGCTTTGGAATTTGCATTTAAACAAGCTTCCTAAAATATGTCAGTGTAACTGGAAAACTGGAACCCACTACTACAGAAAAAATGAAAAATTCAGCTGTCGGGGAGCAGGATGTCCCTTTCAGTGTCGACTGCCCTTATGTGATCATAAAGCCATGCTCTTCCCTTCTCCACTGCACAGGCCAGTAGTAGAGGCCTCAGATGGGCAGACATCTGCATGGAGAACAGCCTGTGACAGCCTGGGGGATGCTGGCACCAAGCAGCATGAGGAGGACACTCTCATTAAGGGAGAGGGGGGCAGCCTGGAGTGGGGAGAAAGAGCCCAGGCAAGGGAAGGCCATTCCTCCAGAGGACAGATCCAGTGTAGGGAGTGAGAACCTGGATGCGGAGAGGAGGGGATGCATGTGGATGCAACCTGAGGAGGTATATCAGAGCCCAAGCAGGGAGAGGCAGGCATAGGAGTCCACATGGAGGGGTGGTCTGGGGCCTGCGGGGAGGAGGAGCGCATCCCTGTGGGCGGGTGTCTCCATGAGTGGAGTCAGAGCCTGAATGGAGGGTGTTCATGTGGTCCCGGGAAGGGGTGGATGCAGTGGTGATGGCCAACTGGTTATGTATGGGGGGATAAATCAAATAAATATAAGAAGGGTAATGTGAGTTCAGTTTCCTCACTGTTGGAGAAGGCAGTTACTAGCAAGAACAGGGAGAAGGCTAGAATAAACCCTGGATACCCTACAGTTAGAAGAATCAGTATGAACTTATGGATTTAAATATATATTTAGCTGCATTTTATTTATAAAAATATTTTATATAATATATAAAATAGATATACATGTATATACTTGCATATACATTTTCACATATATGTACATGTACACACAAATTTGTGAATGTGTTTTCAGTGGGCCTGGGGGCAGTGACACTCCAATGGCAACAGGTACACCTAATGCCCAGATCTTGGCTTTAATGTCATTTTCCACTAAAAATAATCAGGGATCCTTAGAGAAATGACTGATTTCAGGGCTGGGACAGACAAAGGACATGATGAGCCTAGAACATCTTGTGCCAGAAATCAAAGACATATTCAAAGGCTGATGAGGACATATCCAAAGAACACAGGAGCCAGGCTGAGGAGACGCTGGTGAAATCTGGTACACTCTGAGCTTCACAACAAATAATGTCAGTAACAAAGTATATCCCATTGAATACAGGAAGTTACGATCTCATAGTAAAAAAAACAATGAAAAAAATGAAAATGTGATGAAGGATTTTTAGTTTCAAAGTACCTTCCATAAAATATTTATTAATTAAAAGAAAAAAACAAGCAACTTTAAGTAGAAAAACTCAGAAGATATTGCTTACTCAAAGGATAAAAAAAAAAAAAAAAAAAAAATCATTAGGCCAGGCACTGTGGCTCAAGCCTGTAATCCCAGCACTTTGGAAGGCTGAGGCAGGAAGGTGACTTGAGCCCGGGAGTTCAAGATCAGCCTGGGCAACATAGTGAGACTCCCAACTCAAAAAAAAAAAAAAAAAAAAAAAAAGATTAAAAAATTAGCTGGGTGTGGTGGAACATGCCTGTGGGCCCGGCTAGTTGGGAAGTTGAGGTGGGAGGATTGCTTGAGCCCAGCAGGTCAAGGTTCCATGATCATACTACTGCACTCCAGCCTGGGCTACAGAGTGAGACAGTCTTTAAACAAATAAACATCAGGCTGGGCGCGGTGGCTCAAGCCTATAATCCCAGCACTTTGGGAGGCCGAGATGGGCGGATCACGAGGTCAGGAGATCGAGACCATTCTGGCTAACACAGTGAAACCCTGTCTCTACTAAAAATACAAAAAACTGGGTCGAATAGGAACAGCTCCAGTCTCCAACTCCCAGCGCGAGCGACACAGAAGACCGGTGATTTCTGCATTTTCAACTGAGGTACTGGGGTCATATCACTAGGGAGTGCCGGACAATAGGTGCTGGTCAGCTGCTGCAGCCTGACCAGCGAGAGCTGAAGCAGGGCGAGGCATCGCCTCACCTGGGAAGCGCAAGGGGGAAGGGAATCCCTTTTCCTAGCAAGGGGAACTGAGACACACAACACCTGGAAAATCGGGTAACTCCCACCCCAATACTGCGCTTTAAGCAAACGGGCACACCAGGAGAATATATCCCACACCTGGCCGGGAGGGTCCCACGCCCACGGAGCCTCCCTCATTGCTAACACAGCAGTCTGCGGCGATCTATCTGCAAGGCAGCAGCGAGGCTGGGGGAGGGGCGCCCGCCATTGCTGAGGCTTAAGTAGATAAACAAAGCCGTTGGGAAGCTCCAACTGGGTGGAGCTCACAGCAGCTCAAGGAAACTTGCCTGTCTCTGTAGACTCCACTGCTGGGGACAGGGCAGAGCTAAAAAACAACAGGGGAAGCAGCAGAGGCCTGTGCAGATGCAAACGACTCTGTCTGACAGCTTTGAAGAGAGCAGTGGATCTCCCAACACGGAGGCTGAGATCTGAGAACGGACAGACTGCCTGCTCAAGTGGGTCCCTCCCCTGAGTAGCCTCACTGGGAGACATCCCCCACTAGGGGCAGTCTGACACCCCACACCTCACAGGGTGGAGTACACCCGAGAGGAAGCTTCCAAAGTAAGAATCAGACAGGTACACTCGCTGTTCAGCAATATTCTATCTTCTGAAACCTCTGCTGCTGATACCCAGGCAAACAGGTCTGGAGTGGACCTCAAGCAATCTCCAACAGACCTATAGCTGAGGGTCCTGACTGTCAGAAGGAAAACTATCAAACAGGAAGGACACCTATACCAAAACCCCATCAGTACGTCACCATCATCAAAGACCAGAGACAGATAAAAACACAAAAATGGGGAAAAAGCAGGGCAGAAAAGCTGGAAATTCAAAAAATAAGAGCGCATCTTCCCCTGCAAAGGAGCGCAGCCCATCGCCAGCAACGGATCGAAGCTGGTCAGAGAATGACTTTGACGAGATGAGAGAAGAAGGCTTCAGTCTATCAAACTTCTCAGAGGTAAAGGAGGAATTATGTACCCAACGCAAAGAAACTAAAAATCTTGAAAAAAGAGTGGAAGAATTGACAGCTAGACTAATTAATGCAGAGAAGGTCATAAACGAAATGACAGAGATGAAAACCATGACACGAGAAATACGTGACAAATGCACAAGCTTCAGTAACCGACTCGATCAACTGGAAGAAAGAGTATCAGCGATTGAGGATCAAATGAATGAAATGAAGCAAGAAGAGAAACCAAAAGAAAAAAGAAGAAAAAGAAATGAACAAAGCCTGCAAGAAGTATGGGATTATGTAAAAAGACCAAATCTACGTCTGATTGGGGTGCCTGAAAGTGAGGGGGAAAATGGAACCAAGTTGGAAAACACTCTTCAGGATATCATCCAGGAGAACTTCCCCAACCTAGTAGGGCAGGCCAACATTCAAATTCAGGAAATACAGAGAACGCCACAAAGATACTCCTCCAGAAGAGCAACTCCAAGACACATAATTGCCAGATTCACCAAAGTTGAAATGAAGGAAAAAATCTTAAGGGCAGCCAGAGAGAAAGGTCGGGTTACCCACAAAGGGAAGCCCATCGGACTAACAGCAGATCTCTCGGCAGAAACTCTACAAGCCAGAAGAGAGTGGGGGCCAATATTCAACGTTCTTAAAGAAAAGAATTTTAAGCCCAGAATTTCATACCCAGCCAAACTAAGTTTCATAAGTGAAGGAGAAATAAAATCCTTTACAGATAAGCAAATGCTTAGAGATTTTGTCACCACCAGGCCTGCCTTACAAGAGACCCTGAAGGAAGCCCTAAACATGGAAAGGAACAACCGGTACCAGCCATTGCAAAAACATGCCAAAATGTAAAGACCATCGAGGCTAGGAAGAAACTGCATCAAATAACGAGCAAAATAACCAGTTAATATCATAATGGCAGGATCAAGTTCACACATAACAATATTAACCTTAAATATTAATGGACTAAATGCTCCAATTAAAAGACACAGACTGGCAAACTAGATAAAGAGTCAAGACCCATCAGCCTGCTGTATTCAGGAGACCCATCTCACATGCAGAGACATACATAGGCTCAAAATAAAGGGATGGAGGAAGATCTACCAAGCAAATGGAGAACAAAAAAAAGCAGGGGTTGCAATCCTAGTCTCTGATAAAACAGACTTTAAACCATCAAAGATCAAAAGAGACAAAGAAGGCCATTACATAATGGTAAAGGGATCAATTCAACAGGAAGGGCTAACTATCCTAAATATATATGCACCCAATACAGGAGCACCCAGATTCATAAAGCAAGTCCTTAGAGACTTACAAAGGGACTTAGACTCCCATACAATAATAATGGGAGACCTCAACACTCCACTGTCAACATTAGACAGATCAACGAGACAGAAAGTTAACAAGGATATCCAGGAATTGAACTCATCTCTGCACCAAGCGGACCTAATAGACATCTATAGAACTCTCCACCCCAAATCAACAGAATATACATTATTCTCAGCACCACATCGCACTTATTCCAAAATTGACCACATAATTGGAAGTAAAGCACTCCTCAGCAAATGTAAAAGAACAGAAATTATAACAAACTGTCTCTCAGACCACAGTGCAATCAAACTAGAACTCAGGACTAAGAAACTCAATCAAAACCGCTCAACTACATGGAAACTGAACAACCTGCTCCTGAATGACTACTGGGTACATAACGAAATGAAAGCAGAAATAAAGATGTTCTTTGAAACCAATGAGAACAAAGATACAACATACCAGAATCTCTGGGACACATTTAAAGCAGTGTGTAGAGGGAAATTTATAGCACTAAATGCCCACAAGAGAAAGCAGGAAAGATCTAAAATTGACACTCTAACATCACAATTAAAAGAACTAGAGAGGCAAGAGCAAACACATTCAAAAGCTAGCAGAAGGCAAGAAATAACTAAGATCAGAGCAGAACTGAAGGAGATAGAGACACAAAAAACCCTCCAAAAAATCAATGAATCCAGGAGTTGGTTTTTTGAAAAGATCAACAAAATTGACAGACCGCTAGCAAGACTAATAAAGAAGAAAAGAGAGAGGAATCAAATAGACGCAATAAAAAATGATAAAGGGGATATCACCACCGACCCCACAGAAATACAAACTACCATCAGAGAATACTATAAACACCTCTACGCAAATCAACTAGAAAATGTAGAAGAAATGGATAATTTCCTGGACACTTACACTCTCCCAAGACTAAACCAGGAAGAAGTTGAATCCCTGAATAGACCAATAGCAGGCTATGAAATTGAGGCAACAATTAATAGCCTACCCACCAAAAAAAGTCCAGGACCAGATGGATTCACAGCTGAATTCTACCAGAGGTACAAGGAGGAGCTGGTACCATTCCTTCTGAAACTATTCCAATCAATAGAAAAAGAGGGAATTCTCCCTAACTCATTTTATGAGGCCAACATCATCCTGATACCAAAGCCTGGCAGAGACACAACAAAAAAAGAGAATTTTAGACCAATATCCCTGATGAACATCAGTGCAAAAATCCTCAATAAAATACTGGCAAACCGGATTCAGCAGCACATCAAAAAGCTTATCCACCATGATCAAGTGGGCTTCATCCCTGGGATGCAAGGCTGGTTCAACATTCACAAATCAATAAACGTAATCCAGCATATAAACAGAACCAAAGACAAGAACCACATGATTATCTCAATAGATGCAGAAAAGGCTTTTGACAAAATTCAACAGCCCTTCATGCTAAAAATGCTCAATAAATTCGGTATTGATGGAACGTTCCTCAAAATAATAAGAGCTATTTATGACAAACCCACAGCTAATATCATACTGAATGGGCAAAAACTGGAAAAATTCCCTTTGAAAACTGGTACAAGACAGGGATGCCCTCTCTCACCACTCCTATTCAACATAGTGTTGGAAGTTCTGGCTAGGGCAATCAGGCAAGAGAAAGAAATCAAGGGTATCCAGTTAGGAAAAGAAGAAGTCAAATTGTCCCTGTTTGCAGATGACATGATTGTATATTTAGAAAACCCCATCGTCTCAGCCCAAAATCTCCTTAAGCTGATAAGCAACTTCAGCAAAGTCTCAGGATACAAAATTAATGTGCAAAAATCACAAACATTCTTATACACCAGTAACAGACAAGCAGAGAGCCAAGTCAGGAATGAACTTCCATTCACAATTGCTTCAAAGAGAATAAAATACCTAGGAATCCAACTTACAAGGGATGTAAAGGACCTCTTCAAGGAGAACTACAAACCACTGCTCAGTGAAATAAAAGAGGACACAAACAAATGGAAGAACATACCATGCTCATGGATAGGAAGAATCAATATCGTGAAAATGGCCATACTGCCCAAGGTTATTTATAGATTCAATGCCATCCCCATCAAGCTACCAATGAGTTTCTTCACAGAATTGGAAAAAACTGCTTTAAAGTTCATATGGAACCAAAAAAGAGCCCACATTGCCAAGACAATCCTAAGTCAAAAGGACAAAGCTGGAGGCGTCACGCTACCTGACTTCAAACTATACTACAAGGCTACAGTCACCAAAACAGCATGGTACTGGTACCAAAACAGAGATATAGACCAATGGAACAGAACAGAGTCCTCAGAAATAATGCCACACATCTACAGCCATCTGATCTTTGACAAACCTGAGAGAAACAAGAAATGGGGAAAGGATTCCCTATTTAATAAATGGTGCTGGGAAAATTGGCTAGCCATAAGTAGAAAGCTGAAACTGGATCCTTTCCTTACTCTTTATACGAAGATTAATTCAAGATGGATTAGAGACTTAAATGTTAGACCTAATACCATAAAAACCCTAGAAGAAAATCTAGGTAGTACCATTCAGGACATAGGCATGGGCAAGGACTTCATGTCTAAAACACCAAAAGCAACGGCAGCAAAAGCCAAAATTGACAAATGGGATCTAATTAAACTAAAGAGCTTCTGCACAGCAAAAGAAACTACCATCAGAGTGAACAGGCAACCTACAGAATGGGAGAAAATTTTTGCAACCTACTCATCTGACAAAGGGCTAATATCTAGAATCTACAAAGAACTCAAACAAATATACAAGAAAAAAACAAACAACCCCATCAAAAAGTGGGCAAAGGATATGAACAGACATTTCTCAAAAGAAGACATTCATACAGCCAACAGACACATGAAAAAATGCTCATCATCACTCGCCATCAGAGAAATGCAAATCAAAACCACAATGAGATACCATCTCACACCAGTTAGAACGGCAATCATTAAAAAATCAGGAAACAACAGGTGTTGGAGAGGATGTGGAGAAATAGGAACACTTTTACACTGTTGGTGGGATTGTAAACTAGTTCAACCATTATGGAAAACAGTATGGCAATTCCTCAAGGATCTAGAACTAGATGTACCATATGACCCAGCCATCCCACTACTGGGTATATACCCAAAGGATTATAAATCATGCTGCTACAAAGACACATGCACACGTATGTTTATTGCGGCACTATTCACAATAGCAAAGACTTGGAATCAACACAAATGTCCATCTGTGACAGACTGGATGAAGAAAATGTGGCACATATACACCATGGAATACTATGCAGCCATAAAAAAGGATGAGTTTGCGTCCTTTGTAGGGACATGGATGCAGCTGGAAACCATCATTCTTAGCAAAGTATCACAAGAAGAGAAAACCAAACACCGCATGTTCTCACTCATAGGTGGGAACTGAACAATGAGATCACTTGGACTCAGGAAGGGGAACATCACACACTGGGGCCTATCATGGGGAGGGGGAAGGGGGGAGGGATTGCATTGGGGAGTTATACATGATATAAATGATGAATTGATGGGTGCTGACGAGTTGATGGGTGCAGCACACCAACATGGCACAAGTATACATATGTAACAAACCTGCACGTTATGCACATGTACCCTAGAACTTAAAGTATAAAAAACAAAAAACAAAAAACTAGCCAGGCGAGGTGGCGGGTGCCTGTAGTCCCAGCTACCTGGGAGGCTGAGGCAGGAGAATGGCGTAAACCCAGGAGGCAGAGCTTGCAGTGAGCTGAGATCCGGCCATTGCACTCCAGCCTGGGCGACAGAGCGAGACTCCGTCTCAAAAAAATAAAAAATAAAAAAAAATAAAAAAAAAATAAATAAACAAACATCATCAGTAATGGCACATACTGAAATTGTGTGCTCATGATAGGACGCAATAAAAAGAACTCACCATCACTTCTGTGATATTCCTGTCTGTATTTGTTATGTACCTTAAGCCAGTATTTATTGTGTCACAGTTTCTGGAGGTCAGGGATCTGAGAGTGGCTTAGTTTAATAGTTCTGGTTCCAGGTGTCCCATGAGGGTGTAGTCAATCTGTTGATTACAGCTACTGTCAACTCAAGGCTTAACGGAGGCTGGAAAATCCTTTTCCAAGTTGTCTCACTTGGTTGACAGGCTCCAATTTCTCACTAGTTGTTGGCTGGACACAACAGTTCCTTATGGGCCTATCCATATGGCTGCTTACAACATGGAAGCTTGTTTCCTAGAGCAAGTGATCCAAGAGATAACTTTCACAACCTAATCACTTCTGCTGTATGCTCATGGTCACAAAGACCAATCCCGGTACAAGGTGGGAGATTACATGAGGATATGAATAACAGGAGGTGTGGCCAACTTGAAGGTTAGCTACCACACTGTTATCCCCTGATTTACAAGCTGAAGATAATCATAAACCCAAATCAATGCCTATTCTATAAAATAACTGGCCTACATTCTTCAGTGTGGCAAGGTCATAAAAATCAAGGAAGAGTGGAGAACTGTACCAGAATGAAAAAGGCTAAAGAGACGTGACAACTAAATGCAACATCAGATGCTGGACTGGATCCTTTTGCAATCAGGGACATTTTTGGGAGTACTGGCAAAAACTTGAATGGGTTTCGAGGATTAGAAAGTTGCAGTGTACTGAGATTAATTTCCTGATTTTCCTGATTGTATTGTGATTTTCTAGGAGAATATTCTTATGTATAAAAATACCCAAAAAAGTGGTAGGGAGAGAGAGGATATCAGGCCTGAAACTCACTCTCAAATGATTGGTAATGGGGAGGGAATGGTCTCTGTTTTGTAATGGTAACTTTTAGACAAGCTTGAGATTTTCAGTTTAAAAATGTATATAAATTAAAAGGACCTGTAAGAGAAATTTAAAATTGTCTAGGTTAAAATATTAAGTAGAATTATATGAAACTGCTATTTTTGTAGCTAAAAAGTGTAAATATTAGTGATCTCATATGGTACCATTTAACATGAGAAAATTACAACAAACTAATCAACACCAAAGATAATGAAATTCTAGATTTACATAAGAATACAAAATGATTCTGTGCCCTTTCGAGGATCTCTCTCCTGTAGTTACTCACCCTGTCCAGTGCCCAGCATCTGTCTCTGCCATCAGCATACAGAGAATCTGCTGTGTAACGCCTGTCTGAGGAATGATCCTTCCTCAAGTTCATATTCCCCTCCAGAAACTGTCTTATTCCCCTGTACCTTTTTATAGTAACATTTTTTGAAAGAATGGCTTCTACTCCTGATGTCCTCTTACTTCCCATTTTTTCCTGAATTCATTCCAAGTGGGCTTCCAAGGTTACCACCCATAGAAACTCTCTCACCAGGGTCATTAATAACCTTCCTGTTGCCTAAACTAATAACCATTTTTCTGTATTCAACACTGCTGCCCATTTTCCTTCTTGAAACACTTTTTTCTCTTAGCTCGCATGAAACCAACTCCTCTTGAGTTTTCTCCTGTTTCCCTCTTTGCTTATATCCTTGTCCACTACAATTCAGAAAGGATCCAAGGTCATCTTTTAGAGATGTAAATCAGAGATGCAGCTCTCTACTTAAAACCCTCTGGATGGTTTCAGAGTAACAGCTAAGCTCCTGTGAGAGGTTCCCTGAGATCTGGCCCCTACCTACGCCTCACTCCATCCCATAGCACATGCCTCTGTGCCTTTGACCCAAGCTTCCGCTTGCATATTAGTCCATTTTTACACTGCTATAAAGAACTGCCTGAGACTGAGTGATTTACAAAGGAAAGGGGTTTGCTTGACTCACAGTTCAGCATGGCTAGAGAGGCCTCAGGAAATTTACAATCATGGAAAAGGGGAACAAGGCACCTTCTTCACAAGGTGACAGGAAGGAGAAGTGACAAGCGAAGGGGAAGAGCTCCTTATAAAACCATCAGATATCAAGAGAACTCACTCACTATCATGAGAACAGCACGGGGAAAAACCATTCCCATGATTCAATTACCTCCACCTGGTCTCTCCCTTGACCCATGGGGATTATAATTCAAGATGAGATTTGAGCAGGAACACAAAGCCTAACCATATCAGCTTGCTTCTCAAACATGCCAGGTTTATTCCTGCCCTGGTCTTTTGTGTATGTTCTCTCTGCTTCAAACACTCTTCCCCAGTCATCTCATGTAGACTGCTCTTCTTCATTAAGTTCTCAGCTTAAACATTAACTCCTCAGAGAGAACTTTCCTCTAAGCCTAATTTAAAACAGCTCCTGACCTGTACCTGCTCCAATCACTCTCTCACATTCCCCTGCTTTGTGTTCTTCAGGGCATTTACCCTAATATGAAACTGTCTTACTTATGTATTTATTAGGTCAATACCAGTCTGCGTACCCTAAAACAGAAGGGCCCTGGCGAACTTTGTCAGTCTTGTTCTTTACTGTGTCCCCAGTGACTAGAACAGTGCCGGACACAAAATGAATCACCTACTTTCTGTTTCAAGCTGTTAATGATTCCAACTATTAGATGACTTGTGGCTATTATAATAATTATAGATTCCTTAAAGGACCTCTATTCCAATCATCTTGTCCAACCTCAAACCAAATGAAGATGCTCTCCATCACATTGCTGGTAGAAGGTCATCTGCCTCTGCTTGAGTACTCGCAGTAATGGAGACCCAGGACTTTCAATCATGGGATGTTTACAGGCCACTGTCGATAGCTCTGGTTGTTAGAAAGATGTTCTCTTCAGCAACTCTAAATCTTCCTCCCTATATGTTCCACTTATTGTTCCCTGAAGCAACTCAAAAAGCCCTGCTTCACTTGACAGTGATTCAAATGTTACTTGAGGGAATGATCACATGATTCCTAATTCTCTTCTCTGAGATAAATACTCCCAGTTATCTCAACACTGCACGTGACATGAAAAATTATCCAACACTGCACATGAGAAAGGTCTGTGAAATTTTACCAGCTTGGTTTTTTAAAAAATAAAACCTTTCTAAGCATCTTATCTAGGAACTACAACACAAGAGTGTCCTTGGATATTCCGAGAATGTGGTCTCATTTCTCACAGCTGTCTTTCTGTTCTCTTAACAGCCTGGTTCTCTGCATCATACTCTTTCTGATACTGAGGGAACTGGGACAACTATAGACAGCCAGGTCTATATCTTTCCTGGGACAAAGCTTACCTTTTTCAGCATGTATTTTTCTACATTTTCATTTCTAAACCAGTTTTATATTTAGAAAGATGAGGGAAAACTTGGACTGCTCATGAATAAGCTTTGTGGCAAGGACTCTTTGCTGAGGGCACTAAACAACTTATTGCATGAGGATTCCACAAGTGAACACACAGTTTAGATCTTACTTCCCACTGGGCTTTGAATGTGTGTACAGCACAGGAGGAAGAACGTCTGCCATGGCTAAACAGGCAGCATTTTAGTGATGATTTGTACCCTTCACGTGACATAGACAACTGAGTGTGCATGCAATAAATATTATTGAATGAAGCAGTGAGCAAGGGAATAAATGAACCAATTAACCAGATGATCCCAGAACTAATGCTGTAGCCCAAGCACCAGCAAGGCAGCCACGATCTGAACAGGCAAGGCATGCCTCACAGCTCAGCAGTGGAAGGCATGGGATCAGATCCCAGGGTGCCTGATTCTCTGGCCTAGAATTCTTTCCACGGATTCTTGCTACCTCTCTTTTTGGGCACCTGTGCAAATGAATTTCCAGTTAACTGGATAAGTACAAAGGATTTTGTTTTTAATAACTAAGTCACTGGTCAACTTCCCTACATCCATGTATCCTGAATGAGTATTCTAAGCCAATCACCATCAGCTCATAGCCTGGCAGTAACGTACTTAAGGGTTAGCATGTGACCCAATCCTGGACCTTTGGACATGAGAAATTTGCTGAGTACGTTCTGGGACTCCTTGCTCCTAAAGGGAGACACAGAGTCAGTGTTTCCCTTCTTCCCTGGGCACTACTGTGTCTTACTTTTAATATATTATCTTACAGTTTAAACCAGTTGAGTTAGAGGTTCTGTTAGTTGGAACTAAAACCATCCTAAGAAGTTCAGACCAGTTTTTGATAGAACCCTTTAAAAAGAGAACATCTGCTTCCTGCATTCCTTAAAAAATAATATCATAGGAAATAACATTTCTTCAACCAGTCACAGATATCATTCTGCTGGCAAATACCAAGCAAGGCTATAACATAATAATATCCCTGGTTGTCTTAGTAATGCATATTGACATAAATAATCAAATACTCTATGCAAACAAGTTCTCAAACTTTGCAGTTTCAGAATCCCTTCACACTCTTAAAAGCATTACTGAAGACTCCAATTAGCTTTGGTTAATATGGATGATATCTAGTGATATTTACCATATAAGACATTAAGACAGAAGTTTTAAAAATCTTTATTAAAATAACAAACCCAATACATGATAGCATAAACAACTTCTTAATGAAAAACAAGTACATTTTTAAAACAAAAAAATTAGTGGCAAAAGAAGCAACGTTTCACAGCTTGCGAATCTTTTCTATATCTGGCTTAATAGAAGACAACTGGATTCTCAAATCTGCTTCTGCAGAATCTGTCATGATATACATTGTTCTGGTTGGAGTATATGAAGAAAATAGGGCCTCGTAGAGATACGTGGTTGGAAAAGGAAACAGTGTAAGCCTTCAAATACTTTTATTTGATACTACAAGAAAATTTGACAAGTTTCTTAAAGGTTAGTTTCAATGTAGAACTGAAACTAAATGAACTTCTCATACTCTCTTATCCATTGATGCATGCTACTTGGAATGAATGCTTTTTACCCATGCAAGAGTTTTTAACAGCATGTATTGGTCACTTGGAAAATACTGGTTCACCCAGATATGATGATCTTCTAAATGGTAACATATCTCATTATACATCAAAAAATCACATTTGTTAAGATTGCTACTGATCTCATAAAAAAATCTTTATTGTTCATGGTGGTAGATATACATTTTCAAAAATTCTGATTTTCACTTAAAAGATCTAACTTCATCATTAGTAACAAATACTGTAAACTGTTTTTCTTGAAGTGACAGGTTTACTTTGTTCATTTTTGAGAAAGTGTCTGTCAAATATCCAAGCCCAAAGAAACATAGTCTGTCTGTCAGTCATTATTTCAACTGGTGTTCAGTGAAAAAAGCAATGAGCTACCTCACTAAAAAAAAGCAATGAGTTAGCTCACAACTTAGACAATCACCACCCAAGTCCTCTTCCTCAAGACAACCATAGTACTTTGAAATACAAGTTTTATGATAAGCAAGAAATGCTTTATGTATATTTTCCATTTTGTCACAAAGAATACTAAAAAGACATGCATTCAATTGTTGATAATTTTTACTGCTTTGTCAAGACTTAATAAAACTGGCATTTCTTTCTTTCTTCTCTCTTTCTCTCTCTCTTTTTTTTTTTTTTTTTTTTTTTTTTGTTGTTGTTGTTGTTGCTGTGAGTGTGTAAGAGTGAAGAAAATAATGATCACCAATAGACTTTGGTGCCACTGCCTTGCTATCACAGACCCAACGAAAGGGTCTTGGAACCAGGGCCTGCAGACCACATTTTGAGGGTTTTGCAGATCACATTTTGAGGACCGTTGCTTTATGTTTTCTATCTTTTCCCTCTTCTTCCTTTGGTGACAAGCTGCTAGCCATTTGCTCACATGGATATTTGCTACTCTCTCCATGCTTCCTGTGGGTGCTCCTCCACTTTTAGCTGAACCCAGTAGGTGCCCAGGTTAGGTAAATTCCAGATGTCTGGCTCAGCAGATTGTGTTATTGGACTTCCTGTCTGAGTCCCAAAGAAATGAATTTGAATGCCAGCTTTACTACTTAAAAGTAACTCTGATCTGCTCTGTTCAGAACAGAGGGCTCAGAAATAACACCACACATCTACAACCAGCTGATCTTTGACAAACCTGACAAAACAAGCGATGGGGAAAGGATTCTGTATTTAATAAATGGTGTTGGGAAAACTGGCAAGCCATATGCAGAAAACTGAAACTGGACCCCTTCCTTACACCTTATACAAAAATTAACTCCAGACAGATTAAAGACTTAAACGTAAGATTTACAACCATAAAAATCCTAGAAGAAAACCTAGGCAATACCATTCAGGACACAGGCATTGGCAAACACTTCAGGACTAAAACACCAAAAGCAACAGCAACAAAAGCCAAAATAGACAAATGGGATCTAATTTAACTAAAGAGCTTCTGCACAGCAAAATAAATGATCATCAGAGTGAACAGGCAACCTACAGAATGGGAGAAAATTTTTGCAATCTATCCATCTAACAAAGGTCTAATATCCAGAACCTACAAGGAACTTAAACAAATTTACAATAAAAAAACAAACAAAAAAAGTGGGAGAAGGATATGAATAGACACTTCTCAGAACAAGATATTTATGCGGCCAACAAATATATATATATAAAAGCTCATCATCACTGGACATTAGAGAAATGCAAATCAAAACCACAATGAGATACCATCTCATGCCAGTTAGAATGGTGATCATTTAAAAGTCAGAAAACAACAGATGCTGGAGAGGATGTGGAGAAATAAGAACGCTTTTACATTGTTGGTGGGAGTGTAAATTAGTTTGACCATTGTGGAAGACAGTGTGGCGATTCCTCAAGAATCTAGAACGAGAAATACCATTTGACCCAGCAATCCCATTATTGGGTATATATCCAAAGGATTATAAATCATTCTACTATAAAGACACATGCACATGTATGTTTATTGTGACACTATTCACAATAGCAAAGACTTGGAACCAACCCAAATGCCCATCAATGATAGACTGGATAAAGAAAATGTGGCACATATACACCATGGAATACCAGAAAGCCATAAAAAAGGATGAGTTCATGTCCTTTGTAGGGACATGGGTGATGCTGGAAACCATCATTCTCAGCAAACACAGGAACAGAAAACCAAACATTGCATATTCTCACTCATAAGTGGGAGTTGAACAATGAGAACGCATGGACACAGGGAGGGCCTGTCGGGCGGCTGGGGGCTAAGGGAGGGATAGCGTTAAGAGAAATACTTAATGTAGATGACAGGGTGATGGGTGCAGCAAACCAGCATGGCACATGTATACTTATGTAACAAACCTACATATTCTGCACATGTATCCCAGAACTTAAAGTATAATTAAAAAAAAAAAAAAAAATGAACTACTGACCCTCTCCAGGACTCTTCTTATAAAATCAGAGGATGGAATCGGATGATCTCTAATCATCTTCCAGTTCTCAAATTTCATAGTCCTAATACACTAAACACGCACATGCAAACACACACACACTCGCGTGTGCACACCTGTGCGCACATTATGGGACATCCTGAAAATGCCACATTGCACCTCTCCACACAAGTCTGATTATCCCTTTGTATCTCTAGAAGTCATTATAGAGGGGTTTTGGGAATAAATAAGTATGTGAATAATTCAGATTACACCAGTTGAGTTTCTTATTATGGGACTGCAGGGAAACATATCCAAGGTTCCAGGTAAAAAAACAAAAATTAAAGGTTAAACAATAAATCTAATAAACAATAAACTAAATTTAATCACCTATATGACTTATAAACAAACTAGTAACTGATTCTGTTATAGCATGACAAAGTCTAAGAGTTAAAACTGTTCAAAACAAGTAAAAGCAAAATCTTTTAGGCCAATAGGAATAACAATGAACAGATAAGAGTGTGCAAAACAAAGTTACTGGCCTAAGAAGCTTCAATATAATTTTATGTAGAGTTGTCAAAAGCCATCTAAAATTATATTTTTTGTTCTCTGTCTATCTGTTAAACATTTACTGATGCTTCTGAGATTATCAGAACAATTTTCCTAGCTCTATTCTATTATCAAAAATAAATGTATTTGAGCACACTAACTCTATTTAATTTACTTTTGTATTTTCAAATCACATGATAAATGAGATACCAATTTAGCTATTTATGTTTTGAAATAAACTAAAAGAATTTTATTTTAAAAAACTAATACATTTCTCTGACGTATAATGCTTAAAAAGCATGAATTGATTTTATGTCGACATTAATACATTTTTAACATAAAGAGTAAAATAAAATTGTTAAGAAAGTCAAGAGAGTCTCAATTACTTTTCCGTTCTGAATAAGGACAGGATACATATTATTCAGACATTTCAGGATTTAATTACGATTCTGGTGACATCACACATACAGAATAGAAACTGTGACCCTTTAGTAACGGATGTAAAACCATCTTATAAAGAGTGTTTTTGCAAGTTAACAGAAAGTGGGTTTGAGAGGCAAGGTTTTTAAGAATACACAAATTTCTACTCTTTCCAAGTAAGATCAAACCATAATAGTTTTCTAAAATCATAGGATTCTAAAAGTAAGTTAAATATAAAAACAAAGCAAGTCCTCTTTTAGAGCTTCATGTATTTGGAAATAATAGGCAAATGCAAATCAGGAAATCATGGTTCTCCTCTAGTTTTGTTGATCAAGGGACTTCAAGAGCTAATTACCTATGGGAGGAAATTCTCTCATCAAGAGCTTCAGATATTTGGTAGCAGTAGGGAATCTAAAATCAGAAAACCATAGTCCATTTTAGCCTGTCCTTCTAATACAATGTGTAACTTAACTAATAAGGATGGCAGTAGTTTGCCAGTTGGGAAAATCAAGAGATGTCTGCCCAGAACTCTGAGCTGCTACACCTAAAACTGAAAATAAACCATAGTAAAGTAAAAACTTACAAATACTTATCATTTGCCTTGCCATTTGCTCCAATTTGTTAACCCTTGCATCTCTCCCTCACAATTACTGCACAAAATTCCTACAAGACTTAAAATTGTTGAATGCCAAATATTCCTCATTCATAATTTAATGTTATTAGTATCATGGTAGGGACTGGGGATACAAAGACAGATAGGCCTTGCCCTCAGGAACTCAAAGTCTCTTTAGATTAGTTTTAGATTAACAATACCACATAGTGGGTTCCATTTAACAAGGACTTTCTGTTCCCATAAAATTGGGAGCGATAACAGAAAGATGTTCATAAAACATGAGCAGATCTTTAATCATGAAAATAGAATGCAACTGATTTCCAAAGTATGATTTCTCAAATTTCTTCATAAGACCCTAAGGAAAATAAGTAATAATATCAAAATACTTAACATGGAAAATTACTTATATAATATTAAAAGATCCATTGGCAAATTTTAAACACAATTTGGACTTAATGGAGTTTGTACTTTTTAAGGTTCTGAGTAACATGCAAAGGGCAGTGTGACTATATTTAAACATAAAATTGAAATGTGTTTTCTTGTATTTCAGCCAAAAGTTTATCTTAACTGAAAAGACTTCTAGTATATGCTTAGAGAAGACAAGGGCTATAAATACATCGTACCTGGACACTCATCTTCGTTGTACAAAAGGAATGGTTGTCAGGAAGCCACGGTGACACAGCACAAGGCTCAATAATCACTCCATCTGCCCCAAATCCTCCCACTCACCTTCCATACACAAAACTGATGATAATTTGGTAAACTAACAAAATAATGAAAGGTTAAACCACTAAAAAATGTGGTTCTGGTACACAGAGCAAGGAAAACCAATGAGTAATACCCCTCATATGACCACATCAGATATCTAAATCTGCTCCCCCAGATTAACCTGCTTGCTCATGTAAAAGGTAAGAGTGTCTTATGAGACAAGAATACATTTAAAAACCATAAAGTCTTCATCTCTGTCAGTAAAGAATGTTTTCCCTTTAATCTGACATGAATCCTTAGAAAATGTTTAAACACAAATGTTAAATAATCTATTTAACTTGGGCTCCTTTAGTTTAGAGAACGTTAAAGAAATTTAACTTACTTGCTTTTTAAATCAAGAGCCGAAAAAAACCTAAATTATTGAATCTCTCTAATCTAAAACCTCTTGAGGCTCAAACATATCTTAGGTTTCCCATTATTGTCTGAAACTCACCACCTTAGCTCCCAAACTTGCCCTTGTTGTATATTTGCTATCCTGGCAACTTGCCACTATAGCTGGTCAATCAAGCTATAAAACCCCTGGTCTCTCAAATACTCCTGAAACCCAATCCACTAACAAGTTTTTGAGAAGACTTACAGATTCCACCTTTGTAAAAGAATACCCCATCTCTATTTCAACTGCCAACAGCAGACTTCAATCACTTTCTTGTCCTGATGTTTCCAACAGATAGGTTTATCGCCCTTCCTCTAATCCACTCTCCACACTACTTCCAGAGTGACCTTTCTAAAATGCAAATGTAAGCCTATCGCTCCCCTGTTTAGAACACAGCTTTTAGGATAAGGGCAATACTCTCTCCCTTAGTATCTCTTGCTGATCTTGTTTCTACCTGTCCCTTGGATTAAACACACTGAACTATGCATGGGTCTCCAAAAGTGGTGCAACAGGACCACCTCCCCATGCAAAGGGAGTACTTAAGCTCTGACATGGGCCCATGAAAGCTGTCGTACATGGCATGCTTTGTACTCACCAAAATAAAATGGGCAATACGTTAAATTGTTAAAAAAAAAAAAAAAAAAAAACCAAAAAACACACAAAAAACAAAACAAAAACAAAAACAAAAATAAAAAAAACCCAGTCGTTTTAGATACCTTAAGTTAGAAACATGAGCACCCATAACTAAATTTCATTTGTCATTCCATACGTGCTAAAAACATTCAGGATAGCCCTCCCCCCAAATTTTTACAAATTCACTTTGTTCCAATATATTTTTCTTGTTTAACAATAGCAGATGCTATTGTAGATAGTATTCAAATGAAGAGGCATTCACTTTTCTCAGTTGGTCCTTTATTTGTCTGATGGCTTTTTCATTTTGACTTTCAGCTGGGGACTTCTTACTATTTTCTTCCCTCACATGCTTATCCCAGCTCCCAGTTCAATGGAAATAATGGAAGCCTATTTTCCAAGGCCTGCATTTATTTTATCCACTATGGATGTACGACAGAAACCACTCACTCCTCTTCTCTCTGTAATTATCCCCAACAGGAGTCATTCACATGTCTTTCACTCATTCAACAAACAGTAAGTGCCTAGATGCCAGGAACAGAGCTAAGTTTTCTAATTCTTGTGGTTCCAGAAAAGATGCATTCATATAAATCCAAACTGTGAAGTCACCTACAGTAAGAAATACATGTTGCATGGCAAACTGGTACACACATGCTAAACTTTTGCACAGAAACATAAGTTTCATGAAACAAGACTTACTCATAATATGTGCCTTGTGGTCATACTTTATACTGTATTCAGTTCAGTGCTATTTCATTTCACTGCACAGGCCTACTAAATTAATTTCATGACTAATTTTCAGAATTGTCCGAAAAACACTGACCTAGAATATGTATGACAGGAACTTGTGTTTGGGAGTAATTGCTGTATGTTTTTTAGAGCTATAAATACCCTGGAGGGGATACAGAAAGGATAGTGAGGGAGAAAGAAGAAAAGCAAAAGGAAGGCAAAAATACACGGGGAGTGGAGAAAGGTAATTAGAAATAGAAAAGATATCTGGAAAAAGTCAAAGATGCACAAGGGAAAAGAGTAAAGAAAGCAAGTGTCAGGATGAAAGAGGAAGAAAGCCTATCTTGGTAATTTCTGGAGTGAGAGGAGAGGTCATATTCCAGTTTCCTTGGGCTGAGGAGCTCTTATCACTTATTATCTCCACCGGTGGAGGGAATTAGCTGATTAATCATTGATCACTGCCTCTGAGCTGCTCTAATCCTTAAACGTTTAAAGACTGTATTCCAGGTGTTTGGAAAAGATAACAAGAATTATCCATTAAGGGGGAAATACTTATTCGGCTTGCTGCACAGAGACCACAGCAGTATCTACAAAGTTCCAGATGAAATCAATGGAGGTTGGAGGTCCGGGGTGTGACTTGTATGTGAAGAACGTGTTATTGAAAATTAACATCATGAAAAATAAATGAAGTTGAGTTAATCATGGCCGTTGTGTCATGCTCATCTCATCAGTGTGAAGAAGGGTTCTAATTCTGTGTAACAGCATGCTCTGATTTATAAAACACTTGCCCTGGTAGAAGCCTACACCAAGGGACATAAACCCAGTCTTGAATAAGTACCACTTTTTATGAGAGATTCTTAGGGGATAAATGCAACCATATGGTCCTAAAACTGTAAGCGTACTTGTTATTATTATTATTATTATTTGAGATGGAGTCTCACTCTGCAGCCCAGGCTGGAGTGCAGTGGCATGATCTCGGCTCACTGGAACCTCCACCTCCTGGGTTCAAGCAATTCTCCAGCCTCAGCTTCCCGAGTAGCTGGGATTATAGGCGCCTGCCACCATGCCTGGCTAATTTTTGTATTTTTAGTAGAGATGGGGTTTCACCATACTGGTCAGGCTGGTCTCGAACTTCTAACCTCAGATGATCTACCCGCCTCAGCCTCCCAAACTGCTGGGATTACAGGTATGAACCACCATGCCTGGTCAAGCACACTTGTTTACCCTGCATTACATGTCAGTTTATCCTGAGCTGGAAGAATCCTAAAATACACAGTATTTATACAAACTCTGTGTTATATTTTGAACTATTTCTTAGAGGTGATTTTTAAATGAGACATATTCCTGGAATAGGTGAACCATAGAAAAGCAAGCACTAATGATATGTGTTCATGCCTTTTTAACCTACCACTGATTGGCATTTGTTGCTTAGTTAAAATCTCTCAAGAACTGGTAGGAGTGTAAAATGAGAACATGTTGGTCTTCCATGAATATAGTGAATCACCGCCTGGCCCCACAGCACCTGTCCGCCAGGCACAGCAAGTCCTGCCACTCCAGTTCTTCTCACCTGGCATGGTCACAGGTGCAGTAGAGGCAGACTAAAGGGGAAAAAATGTTAATAACTTGGTGTGTTTGTTTTTTTTTTTTCTCTCTCAGAAGGCAGCAGGGGAACAAAGAAACAGGAGGGGCAAAGGGTTTACAAGGAAGAAACACAATAGAGAAAGAACTAAAAAGTGTTCAAGGATGCCCCCTTGAAAACCAGTGGGACATGGAGGGGGCATTCTAGGGATGCTCATGGGGCCTCAGCCAGGCCCTGATGGTCATGGGTGTGAGTGGGGGTGAGAGTCAGTGCATTTCAGTAAATATTTACTGAGCACTCAATTTAAGTTACTGTTCTAGAGACACAAAGATGAGTTGCCCTCTAAAAATATACAACCTTGTAGGATTATAACAACCCTAAATATCAGCAACACTGTTCCAGTGATGGCTAAACAACCTCCATGTGATGTTACCAAATGAGTCAAGCAAAGTATGCTTGCCCAGGAAATTTAAGTGTGTCTACATTAGGGACAGCATGTTAGGTACTGCGGAAAGAATAAAGGTATGTTCTCCTTAAGTATCTTTTAAAACTCAAGATCAACAGAGCAGAAATATTAGAATTTCTGAATATTTCTGAATATAGAGGTGTCTACAAATCCAGGTCATGTCAGATGCCCAAAATGAGGTCTGTTAATGCTAATAATCCAGCATTGCTACCCAGTGATTGGAAAGCAGCTATCAGGCACTGATAGCTTAGTGATGGAGATCATGGGCTCTGGAGCCGTCCTGTGCAGGTTTAAATCCTGGTTCCTCTACTTGCTAGCTGTATGATCTTGGGCAAGTTACATAACTTCTCTGTGCCTCAGTTTCCCCATTTGTAAAATGGAGATGATAATAAGATCTACTTTATAGGGTTATTGTGAGAACTTAGAACAGGCTATGGTACACAGAACAGTGCCCATCACACAGTGTGTTCAGTCAATGTTGGCTGATGCCATTTCTCCCTGATCACCACCCCTATACTCAGGGAGGGGTTATGACTCACAGGGAGGGGTCACACTCACACAAACTACAGCTTAGGGTGTTTGGGCTGACAGTACAGACATTGACCAGTTTGGGGTTTAACATCCACTTCTAAGCAATGTCCTGCAAGACCGTGGTTGAAAGCGTCCAGCTGTCCATCTGTGTTTCTGCATGCTCATTTCAAGAGCCCCTGTTCCACCGGCTTCTTGCCAATTATTTACTGTCAATATTTTTTACATTTGGTGTTATAAATACTTCATATTTAGAAAAGAAAAAAACGGTTTCTTCACAATTTCAAGAAAAACTGGTAAGATGAACTATCCAGAGATGGGTAGATGCGTATGTGCATGAACTTAAACTTATTACGACTCTTAAATATACTAGAAAACAAAACATAGCAAGAGGAGAATTTCAAGAATCCCATATAAATGTAATTTCTCTTGGTTGTGGCATAGCTTTAGAAATCTAAAAATGAATAGTCAACATTTTAAGAACCTGGCTAGAAAGCTCATCCCTGTGCACATGTGCGTGCACACACACACACACACACATCCCGCAAAACACCAAAAACATTCTTGGGCAGTTGCCATGACAACATAATGCTGAGCTACCAAGCTCTTTGTTATCTTGCTGAAAATGCTGTATAAAAACACCCTTATGACAGATTCTTTACTAATTAAGTGGAAAAGGTTAAAGAATTCTAGATTCATGTGGTTTTCATCTATACTAGGACTCAAAGGCAAATACTAAATATTTTAAGAAAAAGAATGTGAAAGTAGTAACCGTAAGATGAATTACAGATCAAATCAGAAATAATGTTGAAGAAAACAGTGGGGAATGTTTTGCTTTTATTTTGTATGCTATGTTCATTTCATCGTCTCCTCATAAGTTGTATCATATTATTTTAATGAAATAATCACTTTGTATAATACAATTTGGTTAATAGAATCTCTTACTAGCACATTTAAAAAGTTTCCTTCCTTGGCCATATCTATGTCAATTCATTTGAGAGCCCACAGTTCCATATGCTAAATAGTTAATAACAAAACAAAGTGGTCTCTAAATTAATAGGGGCTTATATACCAAACAAAAAAAAAAAAGAGGAAAAAAAGAAAAAATAGTGTTGGGGAGAGAAAGAAGGATAAACAGTGTTTTTGAAGGCTGTGATAAAACACAGTCTGGAGTTCTTTCCACTTCTCTGATTAGCCATCTCTGTTTCCCTTGTAGGTTTTTCTATGTCTCTGTCTCAGACATTAGACCCGGATCCCTACCAAGATCAGCCGTAGAATGTTCCCACTGTAGTCTTGCTTCCTAGGCAGTCTCATCCTTAACTGGTGACTTTCCTTATTACTCATGAGCATTTACATCCCCAGCCCAGGTTCTCTTCTGAGTTCCAGATTGGTTGATCCAATTACCTCCTAAACGTCTCCACTTTGATGCTACATTAAAGGCAAACCAGTCCTCTTGCAGTGCTCCTGACCTCAGTGAATGGCAGCTTTGAATGGTCCTAACACAGACATACTCAATACCTATGTGTTGAATGAGTAGGTGAATGAATGAATAAATCAATCAAAACTGTTACACAAACGAAAAAATCTAAGGGTCATCCTTAATAACACCCTCTTGCTCCCCATTCTCTGAGTCAGGATTCTAAGTTCTGTCCATTTCACCACTTAGATTATTTTCCAGATCCATCCCATTCTCAAAATCCCCACAGCCACTACTCTCTAAAAGTCTTTTACTGGATTACTGTAACAGTAATTACTATGAGCCATTACTAATAGTAATTACTGTGAGCCATCAATTAAGAACCCGCAGATGCGAGATACAGAGAAGTTAGGCAATCAACACCTATTCAAGTAAACAATTAATTGATCAAACTGATCAAACTGATTTAAGAAAAAGGAAGAGAACATTTATTAAATGTCAAGCGTATGCCAGACACTGCTCTAGATGCCTCACATATACTACCTCACTGAATTTCCACAGTGAATTTTTTTTTGGAGATGGAGTCTTGCTCTGTCACCCAAGCTGGAGTGCAGTGGCGTAATCTCGGCTCACTGCAACCTCTCTGCCTCCCGAGTTCAAGCAATTCTCCTGTCTCTGCCTCCCAAGTAGCTGGAATTACAGGCACGCACCACCATGCCTGGATAATTTTTGTATTTTAAGTGGCGACAGGGTTTCATGATGTTGGCCAGGCTGGTCTCGAACACCTGACCTAAGGTGATCCACCCGCCTCAACTTCCCAAATTGCTGGGATTACAGGCGTGAGCTACCATGCCCCGCCCACCATGACCCATTTTATGGAAGCAACTCAACTGAGCATATGGCATCAGAGGGGCCTCTCCTGGTCACAACGCTTTCCTTTGTTAGGTCCCAACAAGCAGTCAGTAACGATGACTTTGAAGAGGATGATGACAGTGATCACAACTATTTGAGAACATATTCTAGACACTACTCTAAGCACTTTGTGTGCATTATTTCATTTGAGTCTCATCACCGTCTTACAAAGTAGGTGCTATTATTCCCTTTTGCAGATGAGGAAACTGAACCACATAGCAGTTATTTGCTCAAGGTAAAAAACTGGGAAGTAGTATGATTTGAACACAGTTCTGTTTCTTTAAGATAAAACTGTTTTGTTTATTTAACAAAACAACTGTTTAACTTACAGCAAGTTATTAGAACTGATGGGGATATATAGCTAGAAGAGACAAATCCATCCATATCATCAAAGGTCTTGTATTAAACTTGAGCATGTCTCCAGGATCAGACCTGTTTCACCATCCCACTTCTACCCAGTGGAGGGCAGAGTTCATGGTGGGAAACCTCCACCAATGCCAAACCCACCTCCAAAGATGCATTTCAGGACCATTAGGGCTGCCAACCTCTTCCCTATCCCTCAGAGACCCAGTTTTCCTCGAGTAAGGTACCACAAGGAGATACTTTGGTGCTTATGCTAATTTGGTGACAAGAGTGAATCTTTTTCTTAAAAAGTCTTTAAAGAAAGCCCTATGAGTGGTGTGAATACAAAGATTTCTTTAAAGATCTAATCTAGTACTTACAGTTTTATAACTCCATCTGAGCACCTGGAACAGGGCTGCTGGCTATTCTTGTCTTGTTTATGTTGACTCTGCCCCAGCTGAACAAATCTACAAATTACAATGGATAAGAGTAAGCTAAAGAAGGGAGTACTTGCAATTAATTCAGTAGATCACACAAAATGGTGTCAGCTTTCAAATGACAGTAGTATGCTTATTTCAGAAAAGCACCTAAGAGTACTCTATGTAACATAAGACTTTGCCCTACTTTAAAGTGGGCTTGTTAAAAGTAGGAAGAGGGATTCTACTTAAAATGTAAGTCATAACCATGGATAAAATAATGAAATCAAATGTGGATGCCATTGAACTTCTATTAATTTAAACATGGTGCAGAACTTGAACAGAAATGTTCCTGAAGCCAGGAAGATGATCTCGCAGAGCCTCACACATCTAAGGGTGACACGTATCTAATGCGTGACATGCAGGAAGCATGGGGAAGCACACAGGATGGTGCTGGCAGTGAGACAAGTGACATGGAATTCCTTTCCATTTTTTTAACTATTTAAAAATATTTTCTTTGAAGACTACGAAAAAGTTTACCATTTGTTTCTCATTAGCTTTTTAAAAGGTCAAGAAAGTGTTACAGAAACTACCAATTATTGTATCATTACAGTGCTACTGAAAAACTTTCAAACAGCTTACTTTTATCCGACTTTTATCTTCAGCAAGTAAAAAAACGTTGATCCATTTTTTGGGAAGAATGCCACATAGTACTGATTACTTGCACAGAACTTCAAACTTCCCAAATCAGGTGTACAATCACTGCCAGAGTTTTCTAAAAACTGGTAAGTGTATGAAGCTTTGAGGAAGTAAGTAGAGAGCTTTCAGGTCTGGTCAAATAGCAAACCAAAGACACCAGAAAAGGTGAGGGAAAAGGAAGACATAGACAGCGGGGCTCAGCAATTACAATAAAACTACAAAACCGAGAAATCCTTAGGAGTCCAAAGGTGGGCAAGGCCTAATGTAGGAAAAACAGGCAGAAGAATGGGAAGCTGGAAGACAGGCTGCAGAAACCACTTCTAGCTGTGTGGTTTCCCTTCTCCACAGTGTTCTGTGGTAGGCCAGGTGGGAGCTGTTACATGCAAGCCAGGCTAGGTCGCTGTCTACTACGTGCACAAACATAGCCAGCCAACTAACTGCAGAAATGGGGTGGCAGGGGCACCTGCCAATTCAGTGCAGAACTACCTGGACTCTAGCCCTGCCCTGAAACTCTCCCCTTGGAATCAGAGGAGGCACTAAGAAAGCTCCAGAGCCTAGCTGAGTCAAAAGTGGGTGCCAATCAGTCCCTGAAAATCCCTTGGTCACCCTCTGGCACAGTTACCCCACAGATACTGATGGAGGGAGGATTCCTCTGCCTACTGCAATGCCCATGGCAGATGGAGAGGGGAGATGTTCCAGGGCAGGCAAGGCAGGGAGGGAGAAGCCCAGTAAGGGGAGTGTGCCCACAGGAAGGGGTACTCACAGGGAAAGAATTGGTCAGTCCCCTGTTTCTCCCCTTTCCCCAAGGTCTGCATCATAAGCAGAGGCAGCTGATTATGATCAAGAGAACAAAAAGGAGGGAACAGCCTAAAATCCCATGGTACCCAGAAACACAGGCTATGACTCCCGGATAAGGCACTAAATGGCTCTGCTTGCTGCGCTGTTAGCCTATAAAAGGGGATAATATCTTTTTAATCTACTACAGAATTGTCTGAAGAACAAACAAAAGAGTGTAAACTGTTATATAATGAAAGGAGGTATTATCTTCAGAATATCAAACACAGAATTTTATTCTAGGACATGGGTTTCTCCCTCCCCTGAAGTAACCCCTTCAATCCTTGGCATATACACTCATGCCCTCTGCAATAAACAAAGTCATATTACTCAGTCACTAACTTCAGATAGATAATTCATTCTTCAGACAACGTTTGTAAAGGCCCACTTCAACGACCGCAGAGTCTGGCTACAGAGTTCTGACAGCCATGATGAATAAGTACTGTGTGTTTGTGTGTCAGAGTGAGGAGGGAGTGGCTGTGCTCTGATGACTAAATTGGCTTCTAGTCAATGACGCATATTCAAAAGAGTGCAAGTTACAGGAGCTGCTTTGGCAGTCAGAAAATGCTGTGCATTTTATATTTTATATATTATAGAGTAGTTTTTATTAATTGAAACGAAAAGCTGACAATATCTAATTCAATGGATTCTGTAAATGAAATGCCCTCATTTAAAAATAACTGAAGGTCAGTGCTCATTTTATATTATACAATTTACATTTTAAACACACATTTACAAATTTGTATAAGTGGAACTGTATTCATATGCAATAACCAAGTCTTCTAAATCCATGTATTAAGCTGAGGAGGTGTTTGCAATGTTCTCATCAGGCTCATGGGGATTTCTGAGTGAAGGATTCTTTTGAGAATCTGCTATCCTCTCAAAAGGACACACATACACACGAAAATATGCACACGATTTCAGAGAATGCCTTATGGGTATCCCCTCCTTTCAACTAGATTTTCCTAATAAAGGCCTATAACATTGTGAATTAGCACCTTATTATTACTGTTTTCTTTTTCCTCCTCAGTCACCACTCCCACCAGCATCGAGGACCTAAAGTGATGCAAGTTCCTCATTTGTTAACAGCTCCGATTTATTTTGCGAGAAGGGACTTTGATCTTGAGGATTTAGAAATGCAGGAATGTACTGGTACTTTGGTTTGTAGTTTACATATAAGCAGTGCAGATACCTGCATGCATCATAAATTTTTATCATTGAGGGGCACAGTCTCAGGCATTTAGCACTTTAACCCCATATATAAATCAAAGTTTCACAATTTGACCGCCTCAATGCTGAAACTGCATTTTAAGTGGAATTCATTTTCTTCTGTATTGTTGACTATTTTCATTTCTTAGAAGTTATACTAGGCTGGGCGCAATGGCTCATGCCTGTAATCTCAGCACTTTGGGAGGCTGAGGCGGGCGGACTGCCTGAGCTCAGGAGTTTGAGGCTAGCTTGTGCAATACAGTGAAACCCTGTCTCTACTAAAATACAAAACATTAGCTGGGCATAGCGGCATGCATCTGTAATCCCAGCTACTCGGGAGCAGAGATCATACCACTGCACTCCAGCCCGGGTGACAGAGCGAGACTCTGTCTCCTAATTAAAAAAAAAGTTATAGTAGTTAGAAATTACTGTAATTATAAATATGCATTTTTCTTTAATCTCTACATGAAAATGTCTCACCTTGAATAAATGAAGAAATCTTCTTCTGAGAGGCCGTCCGAGAGGTTAATTCCATATAGCTCCTTCATGGGTTGGACCACATTCTGGGGTTTAAAAAAAAAAAAAAGAAGAACCAGGAAGAATTTTTAGACATCTAGCATATCAACAATTTCCAAAAGAAAATGAAACTGTGAATTTTTCCACAAAAGCAATCACAATGTTTCTTTAACCTGTTCATTAAACTTCTTAGTTAATGGTTTTTAAAAAATTTGATTTCCATTTCTGCTAAAAATAGTTCTAGGATTTAAAAAAGCTGTTAAATAATTACTAGCTGTTTTTGTATAATGCAGGAGTTGGCAACCTAATCCTGTAAAAGGCCAGATAGCAAATATTTTAAACTTTTTTGCGTTATGCTGTCTCTGTTGCAAATACTCAGTTCTGCTGTTATAGTGCAAAAGTAGTCACATACAATAAGTAAACAAACAGGCATGGCTGGATTCCAGTGTAATTTTATTTACCAAAAAAGGCATCAGGCTGGATTTGGCCAATACATTATAGTTTGCCAACTCCTGGAATATGGATTCAGCTCTTGTATTAACACGTTTTTATCTGCCTTATCTATTTCTAAATTAGTTTTGGATATTTCTAGAAATCAAATTTCTCCAAAGCTAGAGTTGGTCCTTTGTTGCTTATTTCTATTTGTTTCCCCCAATCTATCAGTAATATTGAATTGAACAGGATGAATTTCCCATTGGGGCCATTCAAAGATTGTGAAGGTATGTCTAAATCCTGTGATCCAGCAATGTGCCCAGTAAGAGAATAAATGGACCTCAAGTGTATGGGCTGATCAAAGAGGGCCAGTATTCACTTGAAAATTCTGAAAGGATAAGAAATTCACCATTACACATGCAAGCAAAAATACCAATTTTATTTTGAAATGAAATAAAATCATGCCTATGCTAAATGTATTCATCTTATGCAGTGCCTCAAACACAACAGTGAGATAATGTGACATTTTCTTGCTCTCAGCCGTTTAACTGAAAGCGGAGTTGTAAAGATCATTTTCCAGGGCCTCAGGCTGGATCCCACAAGCTTCCCTCCCCCGCACCTCGGTCACTTTGGCACTGTCTCCTGCGTCGGTCATCTTCACGGGAGTGGAGCGCTGAGACACAGAGCCCTCCTCTTCCCGATCAGTCCCAGAGTCATCCTCAGAGCTGCTGGACACAGCCTCCTCGCTGGGGGGTGGCGGGGCGCTGGCTGCCGTTTTCCGCTGTAATACAGCTTCTTCTCTATTGCTTTTGTTTCTTTTGAAAGAATAATATGGATGTGAAGCATCTTTAAACTAACCCTCAACACCTACTGTCTATCACTCTGTCCCAAAGACTTAGGCCTAGTGAAGCATAAGAAAATGACTGCGACACTAGTTTCTGGATTCAGGTTGTGCAACAGGGAAAAGGTTCATATTTCTCCATGTCCATGTACTGACCTTATATGAATATAAGCCCTGTTATAAAATCAAAAGATAAATGAAAATTACTTGTAGAGTGTGAAAAAAATCTTCTCACCACTTGGTTACCTTGCCTTCCTTTGGTAACTGATATCATTATTCTCAAAACTTATGGTACAATTATAGAAGACTGTGTGTTTGGGATATTATTAAAATTAGCTATAACTCATAAAAGCTCCAAGAAAAAGTGGGTAGCCAAATCCATGTATATTTCCCTCCCTCCTATAATTTTTTATCAATCATAGTGTATCCAAATAATGAACAACTGATGGACATAAATAACATTTTAAATTTTATTGTGTTATTAGTAAACAAGTGTATTTGCTGAACATTCCCTTTAATAGTAGGGAATAGAAGGGGGAAAACCCTACACTTATAAAAGTATTTGCTTTCATTTTAGTGCCAAATTTGAAGAGTAGTAAGAATTCTGTTTTTTAAATTCAGAAGACAATTTATAGTAATACTTTTTGCTTTATGAAAAATGTTTAATATTTCACTCTTTAAAAAATTCTCTATAAGGAGCTAAAAATGCCATAATATTTTGAAATGTTCTAGGAAAGGAAAATGCAGTTTTATGTGACCATGGGTTAGATACTGCAGAAAACAAGCAGACTCTGACCTTTTGCAAGTAAAAATTCAAGTTGGTAACGTTTCTGTGCTACACACTAACACAGCTGGTCGTTTACTCATTTGTCCCGGGAATTCCCTGAATTCCAAACTCCTGAAGACCTTCCTTCTTTCAAATTCCTCATAGTATCTGATCAGGACTTAACATGAGCTATTTAAAGGCTACATATAAAAGTCACAGAAATAGTGTCTCTGGAAAATATCAATATATGTCCCAATGGATAAATCACACATAGCTAGAATACAATTAAGATCCCATACAATTAGGATTCTGCATCTGCAGCCTGAATGGGGTATGTGGCCAGTGTCTAGAAGAAATCTGTCACTGAGACTAGGCAGGTCAGTGAAGGGGAAAGAGGCTCTCATGCCAGGAAACAACACATTTCACTCCAGTCTCTTAAGCATGAAGATGCAAGCACAGTATGTCTTCTTTACTGGACTGAATAAAATAATCGTCTCCCCCAAAATAATGTTATAGTAATACACAGAAAAATCTATTAAGTTCTGTATCAGGGTATATTTGCTTTTATGTTACTGTGGATGCCAACAAAATAAATACAATAAATATAAAGTTTTACTTAACTATTTCATGTTGGGAAACAGAGAATGCTGAGTTATTTATAAGACATATTATCTGTCACCTGCCTTTATGCCATCTGTTATATTCCCAATTTAAACAATAAAATGCACTGATCACTGAAACTCCCATAAATTCCTTCAGTATTGAGCACCTTAGCGATCCCAGTGCTATTAATAAACTATATATGACCTGAAGTTATTAGTTTTTGGTGGAAATCATACTGCAAGTACTTTTCTTTTACACAAATCTTTAAAGTTTCATTCTATACACAAATCTTACCCCAATACTGATTTTCCAGTTTCATCTGGTTTACGCACAGTAAATGGACTTGGATCAATTCCAACAGTCTTAGGCATAAAGTCACTAAAGAAAGGTGAAAACACAATTACATATGAATTACTGTCCATCCAGATGATATTGGCTTCCATCTCAGTTCACATTCTTATAATATGCCTTCTTAATTCTAGGAGTTACATATTATATATTCTGAGCCAACCGCTCAGGGACATAAAACCATGAACTAACTGCACTAGGTAATTTCAATGTTATCAGTCTTAATTGTGAATTCTCTATGATCACAAGGCCCCGTAGTTTTGAATTTAAATATCATCTACCATAACAGTGTTGACATCTGAACTTCTGCTAAGATGTATACTATCTGGTCAATCTGGTTATGTATCATGATTAGTTCTCAGGTAAAATTTAAATTCCTAAAGGCCAATGACAAAACACTAAGCTGTTCAGATAACATTTTTAAGCTATACCACCTAAGGAGGTAGACATAATGATCAAAAACACAGTGGTATGAATTGAAATATCAACATCTACCTCATTAGGCTGAAGTTAATTCATTAAAACACTGCCAGAACACTTTAAATAGAAACTCTTTTAATTTACCACTTACTGAGGTAAGCTAAAGCTTCCACATTATGCAAGGGCCACCTCACCATTACTGCCGAAGCCAGACCAGATTCCACAGTAGATGCCAAAAAGGCAACAGTTCCAGGATTTATGCTAGATGAGACTCCTGGCTTCTGGCAAGGACACTGCTCCAAGTGTGTGGCTGAATATCACATTATTTGAAGGAAAAGAAAGCAATCTTGAACCTGGCCTAAAATAGCTATTGTAACATTTTGAACACGTTTCAAAGATGTAACTGGCTTAATTTCTTTTTGAACATACACAATTGATCCTTTTCATTTGCAGATTCCATGTTTGTGAGATTGCTTACTCACTAACATGTATTTGTAACCCCCAAATCAGTCCTCATGGTACTTTCACAGTCACTGCAGACATGTGCATGTACAGAATGGTGAAAACTTTGAATCCCCCAATGCTTATGTTCTCAGCTGAGGCTGAACAAGGGGTACTCTGCTTCTTTATTTCTGCTCTCGTATCATAAATAAATGTCTTTTTCACAGTCTATTTAATACCATGTTTTTCACATGTTTGGTGCCTTTTTTGGTGATCTTGCTATTTAAGATGGTCCCCACATATAGTGCTGAAGCTGTTTAGTGGTTCTAAGCACAAGAAAGCTTTGATGCACCTGACAGAGAAAACATGTGTGTTGTTGAATAAGCTTCATTCAGGCATGAGCTATAGTGCTGTTGGCCGTGCTATGTTAATAATCAACAATATACAGATGCTCCCCAATTTTGAATGGGGGTTACATCCTGACAAACCCATAGTAACTTGAATATGTATTTAGTACACCTAACCTACTGTATGTAATAGCTTTGTGTAGCCTACCTTAAAAGTGCTCAGAACATTTACATTAGCTTATGGTTGTGCAAAGTCATCTAACACAAAGCCTGTTTTATAGTAAAGTTATTATAAAGAATTTTGAATCAAAATTCAAAATTTGAAGTACAGTTTCTACCTAATGCATGTGACTTTTGCACCATCATAAAGCTGAAAAATTGTAAGTTGAATCATTGTAAGGCAGGGACTGATTGCATATTAACTACGTTTCTATCTTTAAACAAAAACACACACAAAACTAGGTTATGCATTGATTGGCTGACAAATATGATGTGACCAGAGGCTCTTAGGAACCTAATCCTGTATTTCCCTTAGAAGCAATGGTTCAGTATTTACTAATTCAGTGTTTGCAGTGACTTTATAGAAAGAAGCTACCACAAACACAATTAACTACAGTAAGTCCTCACTTAATGTCATTGATAGGTTCATGGAAACTGTGACTTCAAGTGAAACAATGTACAGCAGGTCCTTAAATAATGTCGTTTTTTTTCAACATCATTTCATTTAAAGTCAGTTTCCAAGAAGTTATCAAAGATGTGAAGTGAGGGTTTATATGTATATAAACACATATACATAATGTCACTTATCTTTTGCTGAGTTGAAAACTCCTAGAAATGACAAAGGTCTTATGGTCAAAACCGCTAAACCCTAACACGTTTAATCGAAAAATCAAGCAAGTAAGAATTTCAAACTGTTCCTCACTACCTGAAACTGAAGCAAAATGTAGAGTGATTTCTAGGAAACAAAACCACAGAATACGTTTCCACATGCACCACATAAAGTATAAGCATATAAATACCACATCTGAAGAAAACGTAAAATATAAAAAATTAAATTTTAGTATAAAATATAATAAGTAATTTTCTTTGCTCAATTTTCTTATTCTGGTCCCAGCATTTTTCCTAAAGGGTTACATCAAATTCTAAAAGAGATACAGAAAATGAAATGTGTCTGAAGGTGAGAGACTAGTATGGAGAGAGAATGGAAACCATCCCATATAAGTTACGGAAGAAAAAATGAAGGATATTTACCCTGAAAAAAAAATGAATATGGCTTCCTCAAATATCTTGAGGCAAAAGAGGAACTAGATTTGTCCTGTGACTAATAAAAACAGTAATAACAATAGCTACTATTTATTAATCACCTGCCTGTACCAGGCACTACAAAGGTGAATGTGTGTGCAGGACAAAGGGAGACAGAGGAAGACAGATTAAGAAAATAATGCTCAGGTAAGTTGGATAATTTTCCCAAGGTCTCACAGGAAGTGGCTGCACCAAGATTCACATCCTAGCCTTTCTAGTACCAAAGATGATGCTTTTCCCACTAATTTACGTCAACTCTCAATTTCTGTGTTCAATGAAAAAACTGAGTTTATTCCAAATGGCAAACTAGGACCAATAGGAGGCAGATTTCAACCTATCAAAGGGGAGAAATCAACTCCAACTGTCCATAGAAAAATAGAAGGGGATGCCTCTTGAAGTACTGGGCTCCCCATCACAGGAGGTATTCAAACAAAGGCTGACTACCCACCTGACAGAAGGCCTACAGAATGGATTTCTGGTAAAGACACACATATATATACAAACTAGGAAAATTACAGTTCTCAAATACTTATGGTATCAGAGCACAACATACCGTGCTGAGCTTGTCATAGCCAAGCAAAAGGTATCATCAAAGCTGCTCAACTCATATGGCCGAAAGAACTCATTGTGGATATCAATCTCTTCTTCATATTTGTGGAATTTCTTCACTATCAACTTCTTTAGGTTCACAGCACAGATAACTAAGAGAGATAGTGCATGTTACTCTAAAAGTCTGAGATTACATCAAGTAAACATTTCCATAATATCAACTGTGTTCACAGACAGCACTGTGGTTAAGTTCTGTGGGGGACACAGCCTTGACCAAGGGTAAGCTCCTGCCTCCAACACTTACACAGTTAGAAAGAAGATGAGATAGACACAGAAAATACAATGCAAAGCTGAGTTCAACAAGCTCTAAGGAGCCAGGAGGGCCTCAGGAAGTCCAGTTGGAGCAGGGAGTTATTTAGAGGAGGCTCTTTAAACTCCTTTTTGCTCTTAAATAAATGCCCTTTATATTTTAGCTAAAAATTGTACAGCTTTTCCCTAAGTTTCCCTTTATATTTCAAATTCTGTTAATAGCCAGTGTTAGATAGTTAAAACCCTTTCCATTCTCCCAGAACAACTAAACCTTCTTAGCAATATGAGTAATGATTTTGCCCAGAATTTCAAGTTACAAATACCTTCCAAAATGAATTTATAACTTAATAAAAACCAAAAATACTTTGTAATCTTACTTTATGGCCTTCCCCACCCAAAGTTGGGATGCTGAACCATGACTAGATGGAGTTCTCAACTGGAGCGTTCCAGATTCGCAGGAGATCTTGCTAGGAACCCTTTACCAAATGGAAAATGAGCTTGCTCAAGGTCAGGGGAGTTAGTAACAGGGCCAGAATTAAGCTTTATTTAAAATTGGGCAATTATTTAAATTTGGCAACAACATTCTAATGTATTATACACTTGAGGGTATTCCTTTAATATAGAAAGTTTCCTGCCCCTCTGACAAATTAATGAAATTTAATTTAAATGTGACTAAAATGTACTTTTATACACGCATCTGTACCTTTTTTCACTGCTTAGCACAGGAAAAAAGTTTTAAGTTCTCTTTGCGAATGGGTCCTCACTTCCTCCGCATTCCCCCAAAATATGCAGAAATATAAGCTGTACTAGTTTAAAGTTATGAGCTGATATATTTTATTGACTAAATATGAGAGACATACATAATAGTAAGACACAATACAAGGTATTGGCCTACATAGATAAAAAGAAGTATAATATAATTCCTGCCCTTTAAGAAGCTAAGAGGTGTTATAATATCCTATCTATTAAAGCAGCAACATAATACTGAATAGCCATTCACTTGTTTCTAATAAAATACTATGTGCAAAGGATTTAGTGCTTCAAGTTCATTAAGGTATAATTCCAAAATATGTTACTGTAAAAACTAAAACACAAACAGTTACCTACCTTCATCATAGGGTAATGGTAAATGTTTTATCACCTCTGGTGTCCACCAGTAAGTATAACTATAAAATAAAAATTAAAAAAAAAGATGAACCAAATGTAAATGTTGGTTTTCTACAATTTACTGGAAAAAAAGAATTTATATGGTCTATAGTAACATGTTTCTTCCTACTTCAAAGTTCATTTTTATCTTTTTAAAACTTGTTTGCAAAGCTTTTGACACAGTAGGTCTTCAACACGGTAATTCCCTTCCCAATTGCTTTCTTCCTTCAACTATGTCGCAGATCTACAAAAATGCCATGAATCCACCTGATAGTCAAGATGCTCTGATGTTACTTTTAGCTAAAAAGGATTAGAATGTAATAAGCTGACTCTATGAACTGCTGTTAACTTCTCCCAGGGACTGTGCCTACAGTGACTTACTCTGCCACAGGTGAGAAGTGGGACCTTAACCCAAGTCCTACAACCAGGATTCCCTCGCGTGCAGTTATCTGATAGAATCTACTCTGCTGTATATGTATACATCTGTGTGTATAGTTAAAACAGTTTAGCAAAATCATTAAGGAATGAATTGGACAGTCCTAACGAACAAGTTCCCTTAGAAAGCAGTATAGACCCTGTTATTCTTTAACTATAAATATGTGCTACTTGATTACAGAAGCTAGTCAGAGTAAGAGTAAAGAATGTCAACTGTCTGGGTTTCTGCTAGAAGGCTCGTCTGCTATAAGCAAAGAATCTGAAAGAATCCTAAGTGGCCTTCTCTCTGAACACCTAATTTAATTCTCAATCAAATTCTAATGAAATGAATATTTAGAGGAAAAGTGATATTATGTCAAAGCTCATGAGAGCTAGGAAGGAGAAGAATGTAAAACAGTATATCAAGAATTTTTAAAAATCAGATTTCTAAAGATTAAAAAAAGAGACTATAGCCAAAAATTGCTAAAAAGAGAATTTAATATAAACGAAAGGCTTTCTAAAAATATAAAGCTGAAATTACAATCTTGAATAATCCTGATTATGAAGCAATGGGAAAGTATCCAAATGAAATTGGCAACATAGGGAACTCTCCTAGAGATGGCAAGCAGAATACACAACCAGTAATGATGAAAGAAGGAATATGAAGCCTAATGAATTGTGTGGGGCCAATCACTGTTCTGACAGGAAAGGTTCTTAAAGTTTTGTTTTAGACTGAAGTTACGCTTTACAGCAGTGCTACTCAAAATTCAATGTGCATGTCAATCATTTTGGGATCTTGTTAAAAGGCAGATGATTCAGTAGGTGGGGCCTGAGATTCCACATCTATGACAAACTCCTGAGCAAAACCAAAGGGGCAGACCCTCCAACCCCTTTTCAATAACAAGGTTTTGAATATAAAAAGAACAGAGCAAGGATAAGGCCGCTGCTTGTGAAGAATTCACTCAGTCATTCCACATTTATTAAGCACCTGCTATGTGTCAGACACTGCTCTATGTGTTGAAAGTGCCAAGCTGAAAATAATGACAGAGAAAGCAGAGCTACTTAATTCCAGTACTGTTTCTATCCTCCCTAGCCACAACAAGTTTCGCACCTGAAAGAAAAAACACAAGATAAGACGGAACTCTGTACAACCCAGAAAACAGAAGCATCTCTACAAGCAGGCCAGTGTCCTGGTGTAGCTGAGATCAATAATCTTTAAGGAACAGTGAAACATGGAGCTGATACTGGAAATGGGCAAATGCAGTGTTTAATTTTTACATTTACCAGAATTTATTTATTTATTTTTTTCAACTTTAAGTTCTGGGGTACATGTGCAGAATGTGCAGGTTTGTTACATAGGTAAACGTGTGCCATGGTGGTTTGCTGCACAGATCATCCCATCACCTAGGTATTAAGCCCAGTATCCATTAGCTATTCATACTGATGCTCTCCCTCCCACCTTCACCACCACAGGCTCGGGTGTGTGTTGTTCTCTCCCACCATGTGTCCATGTGTTCTCATGTGTTCTCATCATTCAGCTCCCACTTCTAAGTGAGAACATGCAGTGTTTGGTTTTCTGTTCCTGCATTAGTTTGCTGAGGATAACAGGAGTCTTGATGCTCATCAGTGAGAGGGTGACAGATTCCAAAAACCAGACATCAACAAGTGATGTAAGTGATGTTGATCTCAGCAACGTAACAGAATCAAATATGAGACAGAGACGTGTTGTTAGTGACCTAAAAAGATGGCCAATGCATTCTCTGAATTCACATATATTCACAAAAACAAGCCACACCAAGCTAATATCATTTCCTTTCCTGATAGGAAAATCAGACTGTCAGATCAGGGGAATGAAAAAGACACAGACTAATTGTTTAAGAGGGGTGTATGCATGTGTGTATGCATGCATCTGAGTAAATCTAATTCTGTGATGATCTAACCCTGGCAGGGGAGGAAAGTAGAGAAGTTATCAGTACATGAGGAATTCCCTAAAGAATGTTGCTTCCAATCAGCTTGCTTAGGAAGAAGAAGTAGACATTACAAAAAATGTGTTCTAACTCAGAATTCTTGTGGTGAGCAAGAATGAAAAGATAATCATGCATTCATGATTTAAGACCAGGCCATAAACTTTTAAAAAATATTACTAAATTGTATTTCCCTTAGCAATACGTAGCAATTTAACAACACTTTTAAAAGATTCCAAGTCTTTTGGGTGAGTCTCAGAAGCAAAGAAATATCTGCCTTGGGGAAGATAAGCTAAAATGGATGGAGGATCAGAGCATCTAAGACGACTAAGCCCAAGATAGGGGAATCTTTACCACCTCTACTACCAGGTACATTTATCCAGAGGAAGAACAATGCACTGGATCAGAAACCTGCTTTGGGACCAGGGATCAGAAAACAGGAGATTCCAAGTGAGTGTCGCTTCCTTCTTTGCATACAAAAAAGCCAGTAAGTCAGATTCTCTTTCCTTTTCCAGTTCCTAGTATTAAGAGTTCTCGGTTCCATAGGAAGGTTAGGGAAAATTTTTAAAGACTGTCTTTAATTTCCCTAGCTAACTTGGGAGCCCTCTGAAACATTCATGAATGTCAGCAAAGCAATCAATATTTGTGAACAAGACAGAGAAATATGGGCAGGGCAAGAGTATAGTTAAGCGAACCTACAGCTGTTTAAATGATTACAACCAAAGGGACTAAACAATGTTATGTGGAAGGAGTTGTCTGTGGGTAGAAATCAATGGGTTCTGCCCTTTACCCTACTATAGACATTTTTCATCAAGTACTTGCATTAGGATCAAGATGATCAGCTGATTAAATCTGAAGAAACTATAAAGCTAGAAGTATTCATTAAAGGATACACATTTTAATTTTTTTTGGAAGGAGGCAAAGCATATATGAACATGACAAGAATGGTACCAATGTGGCAGAGCAGCAACAGCATATGTTAAAAAAGACTCAGGAGTTCTAACAGACAGGAAGCTCAGAGAGTGCACAGTGTGAAGGCAACGCTGAGGATGGCTGGTGTGACCTTATGCTTATCAATGAAAACACAGCATCTAGGACAAGGGGAGTGATGGTCCCAGAGGTCTCACAACAGCTAGCATAAATCAGACCAAACGCTGACCATTATTGGACCCAGATCTGGGGGCCACAGTTTAAGAAGAACATTGACCTTAACTGGAATATACACAGAGGAGAGTGATGTTCTGAATGCTGGAGGGACTTGAAACCACAACATACAAGGAACAGCTGAAGAAACCAGAGCTATTTAACCAGTAGAAGAAGAGATTTTGAAAGTATATGAACTCATCTTCAAATATTTAAAAGATTATCAAGTGGATGAGGAAATCTTGTTTTTAAGGTCTTTAGGATTAATAGGGAAGATTACAGAGGAGCAGATCTCAGCACGACGTGAGGAAGAATTGTGTAAGCGAACTGTTCCAAAACAACTGCCTCTTCAACAATTGACAAACAAGAGCTTGTCAAGCACAGGCCAGATTACTTCTCCCTAGGGAAACAGAAAGGGAACTCACATATCAGACAGGGGGCAAGCCAATAAATCTCCCAACTCTAGGAGTCAATGAAATAATTAACGCTTAATACCTAAAAGCATCTTGGTGACATTCTAAACACCAGGTCATTAGACGGAATCTTAGATGATTGTATGCCATATTAATCAAATTCAGAACAAAGCTTCAATTAGCGGTTTTAGGCAGATCAATAAATGTGAGATTTTGTGTCATTGAAGTACTTATCTCAAGAGGACCGTGTTCCAATGAACTCTAGGTAGAGTTAGGTTTATTCCCTCTTCTCTTATTGTGCAAGAAAAATATTATTTCACGGCATAGATATGCCATGCCATTATCTATACCATTCCCATATTATTGGTAAACACGATATAAAATACAACATGCCACAAATTTCAAAACACCCATGAATAAATAATAAAGTCTTAATTAATATTACATTAATAAGTCACATTATCTAAGTTTCCAGACTTTATGAGCATCCTGTATGATCTTTAATAGATGTTAAAAACTAGGGAATGTTATCTCCTTAAAGAATAGTAACAGGTCAGGTGCAGTGGCTCCCACCTGTAATCCCAGCAATTTGGGAGCCAAAATGGGCAGACTGCTTGAGCCCAGGAGTTGGAGGCCAGCCTGGGCAACATGGCAAAACCCAGTCTCTACCAAAAATACAAAAATCAGTTGGGTGTGGTGGTGTCCACCTGTGGTCCTAGCTACTTGGAAGGCTAAGGGGAGAAGATGGCGTGAGCCCTGGGAGGCAGAGGCTGCAGCGAGCCGAGATCAAGATCCCGCCACTGCACTCCAGCCTGGGTGACAGAGCCAGACTCTGACTCAAAAACAAACAAAAGACGGTAACAATACTAACACCTATCGTATTTGCTAGGTGCTAACCATTTATATGATCTCATCTGATTCTCTGAGAAAGCTGTAAGTTAGGTACTATTATTGTCTCTATTTTAATGATGTGGAAACAGAATGAGACCAGTTAAGTGACTTGCCCAAGGTCACCCAGGTATTAACTGAAGGCAGGCTTTCCAGAGTCTGGCTACTTCAGTACTGGGTTTATTCTGTGTCAGACCTAGTAGTATTAAGTACTTTCCATATATTTTTCCATTTAAGCCTCAATGACCCTGCGAGGTATGTATAGTCATCTCCATTTTACAGGTGAGAAAATGAGGTTGAGAGGTTAATGGGTCACAGGCCACACACTTGCAGAAATTCCAACTCAGCTCTACCTGAGCCTGACCTCCATGTTCTTGTCCTGTTACTGCCTCTGGGTAAACTGTTCATTCCTTTTGAGAATTGTAATGCTGCTTTAACTGTCAGCAAAATAACCTGTACAGGTGGGTGACACTAGAAAGTTTTTTTAAAAACTGTTTATGCGCAGTACCAATATCCTCTTCCCCTGACACCAAAAAACAGTTTTCAGAATTTTGACATTCTAGAGGAAAAAACAAACAAACAAACAAACAGAAAAAGGAGATCTAAATCAACTTAGTAAGCCATATTATCTACTTTGATAACAATTTAATTTTCAGTGGTAGGCTTAGAGCTGATTCTCACTGAATCATCTAACTGAATAATCTTAGCCAAGACATTATCTCTGCACCTCAATTTCCTTTTTTAGAAAATGGGGATGTAACACCAGCTTCCTTTTATTCCAACACATAAACTCCAAAACCACCTGCCTTCGTTATGTAACTCAAGGTGAGCAAGGGGTTTAAATTATGCTTTTAATACACAGCTAATTTCTGCAGTGGAAAACTGAGTTATGGCTGTTCCCAAGCTGTATCTAAATATCTTCAATACTTACAGGTAATACAACAATTCAGAAAATCAACCATATTTACCTATAGTTAACTGTCATCAGTAAATACAAATATAGGCATTTATACCCATCTCTCAACAAATAAACAGTTCCAAATTTTTTGTCAGCAAAAATTCATGTAAATAATATTTTATTAATAATAAATTTAATGTAAAAATTAGCAGTGCTCCATTTATAGGGAGAGTAAGTTCAAGTATTAAGTTGGTTATTCCAATAATATGCATTGATAAGTATAAATTTGAGAAACATATAAACTCTGAGACCTTCCTAATATTTTAAATATTCCTGAAGCAACACAGAACTTAATAACAACTGCAAGAGCTGTACTTGCAACTTTGTCCGTTGTTCACGGTCCCATACACACAATTAGCACAGACTGGCAATGACTCCTATAGTGTTTGGAAGGTATCTTTTTTTTTTGGAGACAGAGTTTTGCTCTTGTTGCTCAGGTCGGAGTGCAGTGGCATGATCTCGGCTCACTACAACCTCTGCCTCCTTGGCTGAAGTGATTCTCCTGCCTCAGCCTCCCGAGTAGCTGGGATTACAGGCAAGTACCACCATGCCCAGCTATTTTTTGTATTTTTTTTTTTTTAGTAGAGACGGAGTTTCACCATGTTGACCAGGCTGGTCTCAAACTCCTGACCTCAGGTAATCCTCCCGCCTTGGTCTTCCAAAATGCTGGGATTACAGGCGTGAGCCACCGCGCCTGGCCTGGTAGGTATCTTTGCACAAAATTAGGGCTCTATCAAATTGATGTTGTAAGAGAAAAGCATGATGGGAGAACTTGACATTAGAGGCCTTTGAGTGCAATGGACTAGGCTCTAACCTCATGTATGGTATGTAAAATATTTTATTTATGTGGCAAAATTGATTATATTATTATAGTACATGACTCCTCAGTTAAAAAACACTAAAGAGCCTCCTCATTAAATCCTTGCAATGACTCCGTGAGGTGTGTCCAGGCATTTACATTTTCAGATAAGGAAAATAAGGCTTAGAGAGTTTAAATTACTTGACCCAGGTCACAGAACTGCAGAGATTCCAACTCAACTCTACCTGATCCTGAGGCTCACACCACAGAGTGTCACACTAAACTGCTTCAGGGCTTCAGGTAAACTGTTTCTTCTGAGAATATTATTACCAATTTAACTGTACTCAAAATAACCTGTACTGGCAAGTGACTCAAGCATGTGAGTGGTGGGGACATGAAAGTGGTTATCTGATACTAGCTAGTAGCACTGCTCTAGCTTCCTGTCTTCCCAGTGTCACTGAGACTGGTTGTTTCCTGGAGGAGAGAATATTGGAATTACAAGGTACAAGCTGCTTAGCTGTCACACTTGAAAAATTTAAGACTGACTCTGCATCTTAGAGTCCTTGAGAGTTTCAAGTTTGTAGGAAACACTCAAAGATGATACTGTTGGTTTGCTTTAGTGGAGCTACAACTTCTGTTCAACAATGAAGGTCTGAAACCTCATATCTTAGAGAAAATGCAAAACAACAATTGCTCACCACATTTTCCCCAACCTACTTCAGGACATCAATAGTGCTGAACTCATGGCAAGCATGTGGCCAAACTGACTGCTTTATGCATAGGAGGATGGATACCCCATTCTCCATGATGTGCTTCCTTCCCATTGCATGCCTGTATCAAAACATCTCATGTACCCCATAAATATATACACCTACTTCATGCCCACAAAAAAATTTAAAAAATTTTTAAAATAGAATAAAACTGACACTTTAGCCTATGATTTCTCAAGATGAAAAGTATCTCATATTCCAAATAACACCAAATGGGAGTTTATATTACAGACTAGGAAGAAAAATACCTTCTTCTTGTTGGCAAAAGTCTCATGGTATTTTTGTGATGCAAATAAAAATCTGTTGGGAGTTCCCAGAGATGAGGTTTCCCTTCAGTGGGATGGAAAACTCCCAGGAAGAGATTAATGGAATCTTGTCTATCAGCATCTAAAAAGCAAAATATATATTTCAGAAAATCAATTACTGATGTATATAACTCGAGAATATTTTCTTAGGAGGATAGTGGTACAAAAGTAGTATTTATTTCAAATACATACAAATACAAGTACTTCATACACACACACATAAATTATCAAGATTTGGCGCAGAATTAAAATCTTGCTTCAAAATGTTTCCTCTTTGTTCCATACCTCTTATAAAATACACAGATGATAGCAAACATAAACTGCTTGTTGAATTTGGAGACACTTAAACATCTTTAAGAACTCAGAGAGTAAATACCTTAGATAGCAGTTTTATTTTTAAAATGAAAATATATCCTCACCATTTGTTATTCTACCTGAAGTAAATGTATCTTCACTTTATTGCAAAGGCAAGCAGAGACTTCAGAGACAAATAAAATGACCCAATTTCTATCCATATCCTGTTGTACAACCTTGAACAAGTCAGTTGCATTGTCTCCACTTTTAATCCTTGAAAATATACTCTCCCTTTCTTTAACAGAGACAATGTTTACAACATATTTTGTCCCTGTCAGCTGTGAGCCTGGCCCACTCTCTTTTGTGGTTGAAAATGAAGGCAGAGAAGGCACATGATAACAGCCTCATTGTAACTATTCAAGCATTCCAAAATTATCTTTTAAACTATACTATGAACTAACAAAACGGACTATGTGTATGTTTTACTTCCTCTTCCTTTTCCTAATTATCTTTTGGTAAAAATGATAATATGCACTGAAGTGGTCTCATGAACCACCCTTCCCACTCTACATTCTCCTCCCTAGTGTCCTTCATTCTTTCTCCTTATTTCCTTCTTCCCATTCTTGTCTCAAAGTCCTGTATATTCAAGTTTGTGGCAGACATCCACAATATAAATAATAACCTCTTTCCAAAAATGAGCATAGAACTAAAAAGATAGCGCAGTAGAAATGACTGCATTTGGAGCAAGGTAATATTATTATAAAATCAATTTTCTTCCAACAGTTATAGTGAACAAGATACACCTGAAATTAGCGACATTGTTCTCATTGGGTTATTTGATCATTACGGCAAAACTAAAAGACTGAAATACGAAATACGGTACATCAAACATGTATTTCACATATTAGACAGGAAGCATTCCATTAAAATAGCATTTACCTTTTGGGCTAAAAGTAATATATAAAAAGGGACATGTTTATATGCTGAGCACATTTGGGGACTTTCTTTGTACTTGTTGAGAGAAAACATCAAGCATTAAATAATGCATACATTACTGCCCCAATTTGTACCCTCTTTACATAACACAAAAGTAAACATGTTGCTCTTATGGCAATTACATTCTTTATGCTTCTTAAATAGCCTTAATAGCACTTAATAGTTCATTCCATGTAGTACCTCAAAATATCTTAATATAATCTAGAGAAGCTTTCCACTTTTCAGCCACGTTTTCTAGGAGTTTCTTTCATCCTTTAACAGCAGTTACCTTTAATTTTCAGCAAGTATGGTAAAATGTAAGATGTGAGAAACATAGCCAAAAAAAGAATATTCTTTCAAAGGATCATAAAGAAGACTTCTTAGAGGTACTGCTGCTGCAACTTAAAATACATGTATGATGTTTATCGTCACTTACTAAGCTTGAGATATAAGGCGAGCCCTAACGAGCCCGAGGATCTTCTCCTGGCTACTTCTGATTGCAAATAAAACAATTACCTCCAGGAAGATGGTGGTACTCTGGATATGAACAAGGGTTTAAAACTGGTAGGCTCTCTGTGGTTGTGGATAACAAGAGGGCAAAATGATTAGCCACTTTTATGTTTAATTGTGCTTTAAGGGAAAAAAGAATATGTGCCATTCAAATACGATTCAAACAGGTTAAACATTAGCCAATTTTACTACTCACTATATTTAAATAGATCAGGTTTAAAAAAACAATTCTTTTTAATTAGAGAAAGTCACTTTTGAACTGAAATAGCTCTTATTCTAATATTAAGTTTATGATATGGTGGCCTCTGAAATCAGCAATGAAAGGAAGTATTATTCAATAAACAGTACAATAGTATTGGGGTGGAGGGGGAAGGGACAAATGATGTCAGATCCCTACCTCACATCAGACATTGAAATAAATACCAACTAAATGTAGGAGAGACACAAATTAACCCCAAATAGAAAAACAGGTACACACATTTCAAAAGAAACAGAAACAGCCAATGGATATATAAAAACCCAACTTCGCTAGTTATCAAATAATGCAAATTAGAACAACATATCATTTTCTGCCTGTTAAGTTGCCAAATACATTTCAAAATAGGCACTCCCATACTCTGCCAAGGGGAACATTAACTGTTACATCCTTTCTGAAAGGCAATTTGGCAAATATGTATCTATATAATATATAAATAGATATTTCAAGCCCTAAAAATTATTTTTACCCTCTGACCTAATAAATTTGCTTCTGAACTTTTCATAAGATCAAAATACGAAAAAGGTGTATGTTCAAACATGTTTGTTTAGAACGACTCTAAAGGTACAAAGCAAATACCTAAATTATGATGCTTCTCAAAGATAGACTACCATAAGGCTACTAAAAATCATGTTATAGAAGAATAAGGTTATAAAGATTCGCTACATTATCTAAAGGAGCAAAAGCAGTTTATAAATTACAGGTATAGTAAAACCAGAAGGATCATGTTCTCCAAAATATACAAGTGGCTATCTCTGGAAGGTGGGGATCATATGATTTATTTGTGAGCCATTCTGTACTTTGTATAATTAACATATATTACTTTAGTGTTTGAAAAAAAATGGCCAGGCATGGAGGCTCATGCCTGTAATCCCAGCACTTTGGGAGGCTGAGGCAGGCAGATCACTTGAGATCACAAGATTGAGACCAGTCTGGGGAACACAGGGCGACTCCGTCTCTACAAAAATAACTAAAAAATGTGAGCTGGGCATGGTGGCACACGCCTATAGTCCCAGCTACTTGGAAGGCTGGAAAGAGGGAGGCTCACTTGAGCCCAGGAGGTAGGAACCAGCCTGGGCAACATAGGGAGACCCTGTCTCTACAAAAAAATATAAATAAATAAATAAATAAATAAATAAATATTAGATGGGTGTGGTCCCAGCTACTCAGGAGGCTGAGGCAGGAGAATGGCATGATCTCGGGAGGCGGAGCTTGCAGTGAGCCAAGATCGCACCACTGCACTCCAGCCTCGGGGACAGAGCGAGACCCCGTCTAAAAAAAAAAAAGAAAAAAAAAAGGAGTTTCTGTCTCAGAAATCTGGTCCCTAAGACCTTTGCTCCCTAGTATCATACCATGAATATTTTCTACTACATGGCAAAAAGGACTCTGCAGATGTAATTAAGGTTACTCATCATCAACTGCAAGATAGAAAAATTCTAACTCATCTGGATGAGTCCACTGTAATCACATTAATCCTTTAGAGGCTGAAGAGGAAGGCAGGAGGGGAAGGAAGAGATTTGAAGCACAAGATGTATTTGGTGCACTGTGGTACGCTTTAAAATAGAGCAGGCCACAAGCCAAGAAACGCAATAGCCTCTAGGAACTGAGAGTGACCCTCAGCCAACTGCCAGCAAGGACATGGGACATCGGTCCAATAGCTGCATGGAATTCTGCCAACAATGAGAATGAGCCAGGAAGCCTCCAGAAAAGAGCCCAGGTCAGCTGACATTTTGACTTCATTTTAATGTCATGTGACATCATTTTTACTTGAGACTTGTGAGACCCTAAGCAGAGAATACAGCTCAGTAATGCTGTGTCCGTAGGTTTCTGGTCCTCAGAAACTCTAAGATAATGGGTATTGTTTTAAATCACTGAGTTTGTAGTAATTTGTGATGGCAATGATAAAAACTAATTCAATGGCCGGGCATGATGGCTCACTCCTATAATCCCAACACTTTGGGAGGCCGAGGCGGGCAGATCAACTGAGGTCAAGAGTTCAAGACCAGCCTGACCGACATGGAGAAACCCTGTCTCTACTAAAAATACAAAATTAGCCGAGCGTGGTGGCACATGCTTGTAATCCCACCTACTCGGAAGGCTGAGGCAGGGGAGTCTCTTGAACCTGCGAAGCGGAGGTTGTGGTGAGCCGAGATCACGCCATTGCACTCCATCCTGGGCAACAAGAGCAAAATTCCGTCTCAAAAAAAAAAAAAACAAAAAACAAAAAACCAGAAAACAAAAAAATTAATTCAATATCCCAGAGGAGATGCTAGGTAGACATTTAGATAAATGAGTCTGGAGTTCATGAGAAGTTAAAGTTAGAGATAAAAATTTGAGTGTCAAATGCATGGTGGTCAAAAGCTGAATGTGATATCCCTAGGACAAAACTGGAAAAAGAGAAGGGTTTAGCAACAGGGCAAGGGAAGTCAATAAAAGACTGAGACTCTCTCCTATTGGGGGAGATCTCAATATCCCACTGAGAGATCTCACAGAGTGAAGTTCAAGAAAGAGGAAGTGGTCAACTGTGATGAAAGTTGTTGAAAGGTTGAGTAAGATGGAGTCAGAAGAGTAAACATTAGATTTGGCAATGTGGGGATTGTTGGTAACCTGGACAAGCACAGTTTCAGTGTCATGGCAGGGCAGTTGCCAAGTGAAGCATGTGGAGAGAAAAGGGTGGAGAAAAACCTTTCAAGAGGTTTTGCTCATGAGCCCTTTGAAGAGGTTTTGCTCATGAAAGCAGAAAAATAGGACTGTGGCTGGAGGGGGATGTGGGATTAGGAATAGCTGGAAAGGGTGGATGGAAAATGCTAAAGTATGCTTTTATGTTAATGGCAATTATGCACTACAGAGGGAGAAACTGATGATGTACAGCAATGAGCATATAGTTAGGGAACACAAGAAGGCATGGGAGTCAAACAAAAAGGCAAGGCTTGGCTTAAGATGGAGCAGGGCCACTACAAGCACTGTAATACAATATAGGGTAGAAACTACAGGTGCAGAAAACGACGGCCTCTGCATTTGATGGTAAGAATTAGAGGAATTTCTCTTCCAATAACTTAATTTTCTCACTGAAGCATGAAGCAAAGTCATCAGCTGAGACTGAGGTGTTGTAGGTTTAAGGAGGAGGACAAGTTATGAAATGGTCATTTTGGAGAGTGGAAGAATGAACTTACTATGGAAATGTCACAGGACAGTCAGTTGTCCTTTGGAGAACCGTAGTCTGTTTAAACTAAGAGTAATAAGTTACAAACTTTTCTCTTGCCATGTATAACTGCTTTGGTTGCAGGAGAGGTGAAGAGTTGGGCTTTAACAAGAGTTACCAAGGGTATTAAAACAAACGTTATTAAAACAAAACATTTTTCCAACTGTTTTATTTCTGCTATTGCCAAATACAGCTTATTCACTCACAATCTGCTGTTTGAAGGATGACCTCAGAAGGCTATCTCACTATTCTTGATAAATTAAAATGTTCTCAGCATGTTCCCTTTGATGTCCCTCTTTCAGCAGTGAGCAGAAAGGGGAAGAAACTGCTGGCGTCCTTTAGAATACTAACATAATGCCAGGTGAAGCCATCTCAGCACCATCTTCTGGGATCACTGTTTTCCACGCGTGGTAAGCTTTGAAGTCCTGACACTGTGACATAATTTGGACATTTGTCTCTGCTGAACTCTGGTGTTGAAATGTGATCACAATGTTGAAGATGGAGTCTGGTGGAAGGTGTTTGGGTTGGTGCACTCCTTGTGATAGTGAGTGAGTTCTCAAGAGATCTGGTTGTTTAAAAGTGTGTGGCATCTCCTTCCTCTCACCCCTTGCCATGGGAGACACCTGCTCCCCCTTCTTCTGCCAGGATTAAAAGTTCCCTGAGGCACCCCCGCAGGAGCCAAGAAGATAATGGCACCATGTTTCCTATACAGCCTGCAAAATCGTGGGCCAATTAAACCTCTCTTCTTTACAAAATTACTCAGTCTCAGGTATTTATAGTAACGCAAAAAAGGCCTAACACACCTTGGGAGCTTTTCTCTTTAGATCCCTGTTGAGAACATGATTCCCCTCCATGCATGCATATACACATTCACCACATTTAAATTATGCACACGCATGTGGGTGTATTTATTTATGTTAGGCCTATATATACACACACACACACACACATATATATATACAGCAGATCTATTATTAACTGCTGTAGGTTTCTTATCTTTTTTTTTATAATAGGATTTAAATTCAACCAGCTTCAGCAAGAAAATCCAGGCTTACAAAATGTGCATTTAAAAAAAAATAGAAAGAGCTTAGCAAGGCCCTTAAGGGAATTAAAAGCTCTCCCTAACATCTGAAGAGATACCTATGCTTTCCCTGTAAAGCATCCTCCAACTGCCTATGTAACTAGTTATATTAAAAACTAAAAGGTGCTTCCTAGACAAACATGCATGCTAGCATGTGAAGCCTCAAGAACAGTAAATAAATAAATAGATAAATAAATAAAATAAATAGAAAAAAGGGTCAGGTGAGTTGCCCACATAGCATCAATCCATCCACATAAACCAAGGGTAAAATTCCTAACAACCTAATTTCACTATTCTAGTTGCTTTTGTTTGCTTGTTTTTTGAGAGACAGTTTCACTCTGTCACCCAGGCTAGAGTACAGTGGCATGATCATAGTTCACCGCAGCCTCGAACTCCTGGGCTCAAGGGATCCTCTGCCCTTAGCCTCCCACATAGCTGGGACTACAGGTGTGCACTACCATGCCCGGTTAATTTATATATTCGTTGTAGAGATGGGATCTCACTACGTTGCCCGGGCTGGTCTCAAACTTCTGGGTTCAAGCAAATCCTCCTGCCTTGGTCTCCCAAAGTGCAGGATTACAAGTGTGAGCCACTGCACCCAGCACTTTTTTTTTTTTTTTAAGTCTAGTTAATCAGTATGTTCCTGCCTAGCCCAGAAGCATAACATGAGAAGACTTACTAAGTTTTGCAAAGTTGTCTTGAGTGGTTTAAAGAAAATTGTTCTATATTGTCACCATTATATAATACCCATTGTAATTTAAAAATAAGTTGTACACTCCAATGACACCATGCTTCTTAAAATAAAGAAGCCTGTTTTAGCCACATTATTCATAAAATCATTCCTTTCATAGTAGTTCCTCTTTCAGTTGTGCATAATTTTGTCTTACCTTTCCATTTGTGCACATTATTTTCTCATAACTATCTTTATCTTTTATATTACTCCTTTCTTTTTTAAACATGGACAGCTACACGGTCATTCTGTCTGTCCGCTAGTCTTATTAAAAAGCACATTACACTCAGGAGGCTGAGGCAGGAGAATCACCTGAACCCGGGAGGCAGAGGTTGCAGTGAGCCGAGATTGTGGCACTGCACTCCAGCCTGGCGACAGGGTGAGACTCCGTCTCAAAAAAAAAAACACATTACTTGATCCTTAAGTGTCAATGACCCCTATTACAGGGTCAATGACGACAGGAGAGGGCAAAAGAGCAGATGCCCTTTTTCATGGTGATATACACCCTGAGGGATATGTACATGTTAGCACATGACAGAAGTAGCCAGTGAGGATTCTCCTCTCTGGGTTTTCAGAGGGAGATGGCCCTGTCAACACTTAGATTTCAGACTTCTAGCCTCCAGAACTGCAAGACAATTCATTTCTATAGTTTTGAGCCACTAGTTTGTACTGTTTTGATACAGCAGCCCTAGGAAATGGATGTGGATTTCCCCCGCGTGTGTGGGCAAGGGCACCTATGATTTGCTCCCAAGCAAAATATGACAAAGATGACGGGTTGTCACTCCCATTATTACAATACATTTATAAGACTCAGTCTTGCTAGCTAATCCTATTGTCAGCTGTGAACAAGCATGCTGCTATGAGTCCTACAGCCACAAGGAACTGAATTCTGCCAACATGTGGGCTGGGAAGTGGTTGTTTCTCAATGGCAGCCTTGAGAGACCCTAAGCAGGGGACCCAGTTAAGTTGTGCGTAAATTTCTGATGCACAGAAATTGTGAGATAATGCATGTGTGCTGTTTTAAGCTGCTACGTTTATAGTCATTTGTTACACAGCACAGAAAACGAATACAGTTGGACAGGAGCATAAGAGACGAGCTTTGCAATCTCTCTGGGCCTAGAAAATGTGGACAGCTGACTCTTATGGATGCTTTCCCAGATGCTTCTGAAACTGCCAGCACTGGGATTCTCTTACAATTCCCTTTTATCAGGCAGTTTCTTATAACTCCTTCCTTAGCTCCTTAGGTATCCAGTGTTTACCTCCTGGGTCTTGCTGCTAGGGTCTCTCTGTTCTTCCAAGGGCCTTACTGGCCAGGACCCAGGCGAACCCCATGGCACCCTCCTCCATAAGGCCCACATCCGGTTACCAGTCAACCCTCAAGTATCCTTTGGCCCACCCAACTGGAGGAATGCAGACAGTTCCCAATGTGGCACACTCTCCTCAGCCCATCCTTCTGCTTCAGATCTGCTGTACAACAGTACAAGACCCACATGCTGGGTCTCTTCAATAGCAGGATACCATGTCAAGCTCACCCAGAGTCCTGTTGAAGCCCACTCTCTTTTCACTGAGGGTGGGTGTTATTGCAGGTAATAGTCCACTTCCAAGGACCTCTTTATTAATCTTCTTCTCCGTATTCTGTGGACTTTCCTATCCTTAATCTGATACAAGGGCTGGAGACTCATGAAATCAATCACTGAGCACTTCCTTGATAAATTCTGTGCACGGGGGTTTGTCTCACAATCACTTTGGTCTGTGATAGCTATTGTATTGGCAATTCCATCAGAATGAAGGCAGGAAAAGCACCATTTTAACACCCTGTTACATGTAGTATTCACAAGTCATAAAACAGTAGAATTTAATGAGTATAGTTTAGTGCTAATATCACAATTTGTTTCTAGTTGACATTTAAAAAATTCAGTGATATTTACACTCTTAGACAATTGTCGAGACTTTGAACCCTATTTAAAAAAATGACTCAACACCCTCAAAAAATTTTATCTATATACTGCAAGCAGAAAAATAGAAAGAGACAGAAGCCAAGGAATTAAAGTGTGTTGCATTATATAAAAACTCTAATTATGGGTGCCAAAATGCAAAAGTGTTCTATTTAAAATACAAATGTTTATTCATTCATTTATTGGACAAACATTTACTGAGCACTTTCTAAGTGACAGACTGTTTTATTTAAACTTTTAAAATATTTAATTTTAATTTTACTTAGCCAGATAGCTTTAAAAAATGTATAAAAAATGCACTTCAGAGTAAGTCTTTAAAATAGCTATTACTTCAGAATTACCTGAAAAAGCATTGCTGTAATATCTAGACAGGGTTTGCATGATGTCTTTTGAGTGCTGGGTCCATGGTGCTATCTTTCTGTAGGTTTTCACACGATGAACAAGTTGAGAACCACCATACTGAAGGGATAGGGTATCACCATGATCTTCATAGAGTTCCTCAAATAACCTAAAAAAAGAAAAACTCGCATTAAAGAATTTCACCAAAATCAAAGCACAAGTTATTCACTTAGCCAAACTCCAAACAAGTCTTATACTTTAAAAATTCTTCTGAGCCTTTCAAGTTAGATTCTTCAACATCTTGAAAACAAATGCAAATGCTAATATATTTTAAAGTGATATTCCAGTAAACACCAAAGCTATAGAAAACACTAAAATGGAAGCAGGGGCACCAAAAACATAACCCACCAAAGCCAGACCAGGCTGTTTCTAATCATACTTAAAGACTCCTAACTTTCTGCAGCCTGCCAGAGCAATTCACCTCCCATGACAGAATGTACTGTGCTCTCTGAATTGCCTCTGAAAAAAGAATATGCTCCTGTCACAGTGTCAGTCCATTCAAGCTGCTGCAACAAGACACCATAAACTGGGTGGCTTATAAACAACAAACATTTCTCACATTTCTAGAGGCTGGGAAGTACAAGATCAAGGAGCTGGTAGATGTAGTGTCTGGTGAGGGCCCATTTCCTAGATCACAGATGGTCTTCTCACTGTGTCCTCACATGATGGAAGAGGCTAGCTAGCTCTCTTCAGTCATTTTTACAATAAGGACACTAGTCCCAGTCATGAGGGTTCCTCTCAGCTCTACTCATTTTCCAAAGGTCCCACCTCCTAATACCATGCCTTTGGGGGTGAGGATTTCAACATATGAACTTAGGGAAGACACAAGCATTCAGATCACAGCAGACTAACATACCATATGCTTTCTTAGATATGTACTTTTGAAACCTGTGTTTCTTCAAGTGTCTGTTAATATTTCCAGTGCAGTGGTATCTGTTGGTGTGGCCATTTGTAAACTGATTACTTTCCTCAGCTAAGCCTTTATGACAATTTCTGATGACCACTATCAGCTATCATTAATTGTATTTTCAAAAAATAATACTTCGTGGACTGTCACAGATGCAATAGACAGTGAAGAAATAGTAATCCTTAATGAAGAATCAATCTTTTATACATCTCAGATTTTAGTATGTATGAAGACACAGTACTTTTTTTGAAAATGCCATCTGGATGTGTTTTAAAACAACACCCACTAGTTTGTCTAAGTACTTTGAATTTATCTAAAGAATGTAGTGTTTATTCATAATTAACACAAGCAAAAACAACAACAACAAAAGAAAAACCCAAAGCCCAAACCATGGCAAGAATACATAAATTTTTAATAGAAATATTTATTCTAAGACACCAACATCCACTGCGGAAAGGACACCCTCTTCAACAAATGGGTGCTGGGAAAACTGGATATTCATATGCAGAAGAATGAAACTGAACCATTGTCTCTCGTCATATACAAAAATCAACTCAAGACAGATTAAACACTTAAACATAAGACCAAAAACTATAAAACTACTAGAAGAAAATATAAGAAAAACAGAATTAGTTTGAATAATGTTTTCTAGCAACACAATTTTTGAGAAGCTAAAAGTAGAGACACTTTCATAAAAAAAATCTTATTATTAACCAGGTTTGCCTTCCGCCATTATCAGCATTCAAATAGCAAAAAATAAGACTTACCTAACTGCATCTGTATCAAACTGTAGATTAGGTTTGTCGATCAGTCCCAATGAATACAGCTGATAGGCCAGAGCACATTTTCCCACCATAAACTGTGCTGTGTTGGTGCGATCTAAACAGTCCACACAGTTGGTTCGAAGGATGCCAGTCTAAAGAGAAATACCTTAAGATTTTCAATCATTATTCTATCACCAAAGAACTTCCATACTACTTTAGATTTCTTTAAGAAGAAGAAGAAAAAAAAAAAAAAAAAAAAAGTCTGTGGGCAGGTGTTATTCTTGAACAAATATTATTCAATTTTATGTAAAGTCAAAATAATGAAGAACATGTTTAAAGTTGCATAAGTTTATATATGCTGCTCACTTATGTTGCTGGAACAGCATCATTAAATCTTCGGGCCTATATTTGAATTTACTTTGTTAGTTTAACAAAATAAAACAAATAGCTAACAATTTCCACATGTACCAATTAGCAAAATATGGGCTTTTTTTTGACATATCTCCTCATTATACAACCTAAATATTCAGTGGTTAGGGCCATATCATTCTTAAAGCATAGTTAACATATATACTACATATGCTTGGTTTCTTTTCCAAAGTCACTATAATTTGTTCTTTTCATGTTCCTGTTTGTGTTTCTATTTCCAGAAATAAAATTTAATACACAGAAAAAACCCATAGGCCATATTATTTCACCTGCACATTTTTCTTTTTTTTTCTTTTTTTTTTTTTTTTGAGACAGAGTCTTGCTCTGTCACCCAGGCTGGAGTGCAGTGGCACGATCTCGGCTCACTGCAACCTCTGTCTCCCAGATTCAAGCGATTCTCCTGCCTCAGCCTCCCGAGTAGCTGGGACTACAGGTGCATGCCACCACGCCCAGATAATTTTTTGTATTTTCAGTAGAGACAGGGTTTGATCATGTTAGCCAGGATGGTTTCGATCTCCTGATCTTATGATCCACTCACCTTGGCCTCCCAAAGTGTTGGGATTACAGGTGTGAGCCATCGCGCCCAGCCAGGTACACATTTTTCATAAGCATTAAAGACTAGAAGTAAGACTTTCAACAATCATTCTCAAATAATAATTCTGCATTAAATAAGATACAGGTCTCTACATGAATGCTTACAGAAAACGTACAGTATACAATCGATACAGATTCTGTTCATTATGAATATAATATTGTGTATACCTGCAGGCGACCAGTGGGAATCACACATCCTCCTAGTTCATTCCACCTATGTTTAAAAATAAACACTTTTTAAAAAGTTAATGGCAGAATAAATATTTATTTTCGGTACCAGCTCCTTGTTAGGAATCATAGAATTAAACTAATAGAGCTGAAGCCTCCTGAAAAATCAGCTGATCCTGCCTACTCTTATTTTTTCAGGTAAGTGAACATGCAAATGACTGAGGCGGACTGCTTACCACACTCTCCTCAAAGAGAGTCCAGGAAAGGGGCATTTTAATTTGCCCAAGTGCCCACTCTGGCATTTTTTGTTACCCATGCTCAACCAAAATCTCCCTTGCTTTCATTCAAACCCACTTCCTGTTGGGTCTCTATACACATGAGTAACAATCGTAGAGCATCTTTCTAATAAAATCTTCCAAGTCTTAGCCTTCCCAACTCAACATTACGATTTTCTATCTCCCCCAGCTTTTATTCATGGAGGCTTTGTTATATTTCTTTGGTTGGTTTTGCAGATTTACTTTTAGAGACTACTTATTTTCTCCATGTGCAATGAATACACAGGAATATGTTTTGTTATGAAATACTATAGATGATGTTAATATTTTAATTATTTAAAAGAAGGTGCTGTGCAGAAAAGAGTTAACCTAATAGGCCTAACCGCTATCCTCAGAAAGTCCTGCTTATAAGGTTGACCCTTGGCCAACGTCTGGGAGCTTAAATTTCAGGAGGGTTTCCACCATTCCCAGAACTGATAAGAGTGACTCACTGTGCTGAAATGGTTTGTACAAATAATATGGTTTTTCCTGAATACCTTCTTTCCCTCTGGAAGTCAAGAATTTTAGCATATGCCATGCAGAGGCTACCTATGTGACCAGCCTCCAGTAAAAAAACAAAGTCTCCAACATGCTTCCTCGGCTGGCAACATTTCATCCATGCTTTACAACCTGTTTCTTGGGGGAATTAAGTGTGTTCTATGCGACTCCACTGAGGAGAAGACTCTGGAAGCTTGTGCCTGGTTTCCTCTGGACTTTGCCCCTTTTGCCTTTTCCCTTTGTTAACATCATTTTATATCCTTTCACCATAATAAATTATAGCCAGAATACAATAAGCTGAGTCCTTTCAGTTATCCTAGTGAATTACTGAATCTGGGAGTGGTCTTGGGGGACCCCTGTCATGGGTACCCTAAAATTCAAACAATAAACAAGTGCAAACAATGCAAACTATAACAAAGGGATTACTTCCAAAGACATTACACTAATAGTTAGTTCTTTTCTGTTGTCTTATCATTGTAGTTAACTACATTAACTGAAAATAAAATGCCAGAAATATATAGTATTGGTTTCTTAAAAGATAAAGCATAAATCCTTGATCTGAAGAAGTTCCCAAAATAGTAATGAAAGATTTGTGAGCGAATAACCATAATACAATAATAAATACTATTTTTATAAAAATGTTAGCATGTAATCTATAAGAAAAAAAGTCTGTTTCTATTCAATACTGAAAAATAGAGTTCACTGCTGAAAATTTTACTTACAGAAATATTTTATGCAACATTTGTTCTATGAAGCAAGAGATACAGATCCCATGGCTTACATCTCAAGGTATGTAGGTAACCAACAAAGGAATTCCCATGCCCCAGTGAACATTCAGTACTCAGTCATGTGAGCAGTGTGCCTCCCCCCAGGACTAAATTCATCCAATTTCCAAGTAGTACAAATTGCTCATATTCAGAATACCCATAAGAGCAAAAATCATGATTTATTATAAGTTTTAAAATACCATACATACTTTTCATCCGGCCGCAAAATGCTACAGTAGGAATCAGGGCGGTTTACAAAGAAACCTGTTTTCTTCACCACACTTTCTGCAATCACATTCAGTCGATCAAGAACATTACACAGCTTGCTGAGGAGAGGAGGAAGAATGAGAAAAGTGAGAAGAAGCCAAGTTTTAATATATATTTATCCTTATATCTAAAGCCAGTAAAGTCTATAGCAATGATATTTAAGGATGTAATTTTTTAAATCTCTTGGCTGGTACTTGATAGAAACATGTAACAATGTCTAGAATATAATGCGTACTCAGTAACCAGCAACATTTGATGTGAAAGAGACACAAAAGACCTGTAACTTATTGGTGATCCTTAATCTTGGCATATAACATCCCTGCCTGAGCTTTCTCCAAAGCCTTTCACTCCTCAAGAGTTGTCAAGTCAAAATACATTCATAAAATGGCTGTGAAAAGAGCACCATGCACAATGCAGGTGGCAGAGAAGAAAAAACTGGAAAATAATATGAATGGCAGCTGGGTGCAGTGGCTCAGGCCTATAATCCCAGCACTTTGGGAGGCCAATGCGGGCAGATCACTTAAGGTCAGGAGTTTGAGACCAGCCTGGCCAACATGGTGAAACTCTGCCTCCCCTAAAAATACAAAAAATTAGCTGGGCGTGGTGGCAGGCGCCTGTAGTCCCAGCTACTCAGGAGGCAGGAGAATGGCGTGAACCCGGGAGGTGGAGCTTGCAGTGAGCCGAGACTGTGCCACTGCACTCCAGCCTGGGAAACAGAGCGAGACTCCGTCTCAAAAAACAAAAACAAAAACAAAATTAGCCAGGCACAGTGGTGCATGACTGTAGTCTCAGCTACTCAGGAGGCTGAGGCAGGAGAATCACTTGAACCCAGGAGGCGGAGTCTGCAATAAGCTGAGATCATAACACTGCACTCCAGCCTGGGCGACAGAGCAAGACTATGTTTAAAAAAAAAAAAAAAAAAAAAATGAATGGCAACAACTTGTAACCAAACTTATATTCTGGGAAAGTGTGTGTGTATCTAACTGTATAAAATGATTTAGAAAAAAGTACAATAAGTACAAAATGATATAGTAACATTTTAAAAAATAAGACCTTAAGTAAATCTAGAGCTTGTATGATTGTGCAGTAAGTGAACAAAAAGACAATGCAAGATTTAACAAAAGTAAGTTCCTTAGAAGAGATGAGTTTTGAATCAGATCTTGAAAGATAAAAGAGAGGTGGGAAAGCATCCCAGGGAGGGTGAAGAATAGGAATGGAGGCTTAGGATAGGACTTTGGCTGCTACATTTGTGGCAGAGCATAAAGACTCAGTTTTCTGGAAAAGAACAGCCCTGGGGATAAACAAAAAGTGATCGCATTCTGAAGACAATCAGATGATGAGGCTTTGACACTATACTAGGGAGTCTGGATCTACTATATACAGTCAGGAATTATCACAGGTTCATCCACGAGTGACATCTGAGAAAGCGTTTAAATAGTGAGACAGATGATACAGAAAAAAGTAAAACTAATGCCTTTATGGAATAGTGGTAGCAATGTTCTGAAACGACTAGATATTTCAAACAAGTTGCAAATGGTATCTACGATAGGCAAAATAGATAGATAGATAGATAGATAGATAGATAGATAGATAGATAGATAGATAAAATTAAAAAAAAAAAGTTCGGTTAGTTTATTGATATACTCAAAACAGCCCCTCAACAGGTTCATGAAGGAAATTAACAGGGTAAAATTTACTTTACCATAGAGGTCAGCTTTCTGTTATTTCTCATTACAAGTAAAGGAAACGATCAGAGCCAGGCAGAAGAGTATCATTCACCTTTTGGTATACTTGGCCATGTCCCAGGGAATATAAACAATAGTGTGCTCAGGAGGCAAAAACTGGTTGAGATAGGTCACAGCAGCAACAAGTTCTTCACTCAGAATTCTTTCATGCTTTCTTTTCTCTCGTTCCTTTATCAAAAATTAAACATTTTCAGTGTTCCAATTCCCTTAAATCAGAAGAACAGGCTCAACATGTTTACTTTTAAGCTAAGCTAAGACAAAAAATCCAAGTCTTAAATATACTAAAATGAAACCTAGCTACAATAATCAGAAATAATAAAAATATAAAGAAATAAATGCTCCATTGTGTTAAAGTGAACAGATAATGAGCTTTAAAGATTGAAGGAGATCAGGTTTCTTCCTGGTACCCTCCCTGCATCCTGAGAAACCCAGCTTACCCACCATGGGCCATGGCCCACACACTCCACACCCAATTCTGACAGAGGAGATCCCTCCCAAGGACCAGAAGAAGGGAGCCCCCAACTTCAGCCAGCTGAAGGCCAGAAAGAAATCAACTGGTCTGGATGAACAATTCCTAAACTAGCACAGCAGAAAGCAGCTCCACAGCCTTCACAGGACTTCATAAATTAGACTTGCAAATACTCTGTGGGATAACCAAGACAGGCATTTCTTTTTCTTTTTACACTGTGGTTGAATGAATTGAGGTTGAGAGGCACTCATGGAACTAAACCTTGGTTTCTGCCTCCTTACCTGGGGTATCTCTTTAGTTAAACACTGCACTGCCTCTCATTCAAGACAAGCTAGTACTTTATTGTACAGTTCTGTGGTTGGAGTGCTGACTCTGCCACTCACTAGCCATGTGGCCTTCAGCAATGTTCTCAATTTCCCTACACCTCCATTTTTTCATCTATAAAATAGGGCAACAACAGTATCTTCCTCACAACATTAATGTGAGACATAAATGAGATAGAGCATTGTGAGTTTTTTTGTTTTGTTTTGTTTAAGTTCTGGGATACATGTGCAGAATGTGCAGGTTACATAGGTATACACGTGCCATGGTGGTTTCTTGCATCCATCCGCCTGATATCTACATTAGGTATTTTTCCTAATGCTATTCCCTTCTCTAGCCCCCAATCCCCTGATAGGCCCTGGTGTGTGCTGTTTCCCTCCCTGTGTCCCTGTGTTCTCATTGTTCAGTTTCCACTTGTAAGTGAGAACATGCAGTGTTTGGTTTTCTCTTCCTGTGTTAGTTTTCTGAGAGTGATGGTTTCCAGCTTCATCCATGTCCCTGCAAAGGACATGAACTCGTCCTTTTTTATGGCTGCATAGTATTCCACAGTGTATATGTGCCACATTTTCTTTATCCAGTCTATCACTGATGGGCATTTGGGTTGGCTTCAAGTCTTTGCTATTGTGAATAGTGCTGCAATAAACATATATATGCATGTGTCTTTATAGTAGAATGATTTATAATCCTTTGGGTATATACCCAGTAATGGGATTGCTGAGTCAAATGGTATTTCTGGTTCTAGATCCTTGAGGAATCACCACAATGTCTTCCACAATGGTTGAACTAATTTACACGCCCACCAAACAGTGTAAAAGCATTCCTACTTCTCCACATTCTCTCCAGCATCAGTTGTTTCCTGACTTTTAAATGATCACCATTCTAACTGGCATGAGATGGTGATGGTATCTCATTGTGGTTTTGATTTGCATTTCTCTAATGATCACTGATGATGAGCCTGTTTACACATGTTTGTTGGCTGCACATAAATGTCTTCTTTCGAGAAGTATCTGTTCATATCCTTTGCCTACTTTTTGATGGGGTTGTTTTTTTCTTGTAAATTTAAGTTTCTTGTAGATTCTAGATACTAGCCCTTTGTGAGATGGATAGATTGTAACTATTTTCTCCCATTCTGTAGGTTGCCTGTTCACTCTGATCATAGTGGTTGTTTTTTTTTGTTTGTTTGTTTGTTTGTTTTTTCTACTGTGTAGAAGCTCTTTAGTTTAATTGGATCTCATTTGTCCATTTTGGCTTTTGTTGCCATTGCTTTTGGTGTTTTAGTCATGAAGTCTTTACCCATGCCTATGTCCTGAATGGTATTGCCTAGGTTTTCTTCTAGGGCTTTTATGGTTTTAGTTCTTAAATTTAAGTGTTTAATCCATCTGGAGTTAATTTTTTGTATAAGGTGTAAAGAAAGGGTCCAGTTTCAGTTTTCAACATATGGCTAGCCAGTTTTCCCAGCACCATTTATTAAATAGGGAATCCTTTCCCAATTGCTTGTTTTTGTCAGGTTTGTCAAAGATCAGATGTGTATATGTGTGGTGTTATTGCTGAGGCCTCCGTTCTGTTCCATTGGTCTATATATCTGTTTTGGTACCAGTACCATGCTGTTTTGGTTATTGTAGCCTTGTAATATAGTTTGAAGTCAGGTAGCATGATGCCTCCAGCTTTGCTCTTTTTGCTTAAGATTGTTTTGGCTATACAGGCTCTTTTTTGGTTCCATATGAAATTTAAAGTAGTTTTTTCTAATTCTGTGAAGAAAGTCAATGGTAGCTTGATGGGGATAGCACTGAACCTATAAATTACTGTGGGCAGTATGGCCATTTTCACAATATTGATTCTTCCTATCAATTAACATGGAATGTTTTTCCATCTGTTGGTGTCCTCTCCTATTTCCTTGGACAGTGGTTTGTAGTTCTCCTTGAAAAGGTCCTTCACATCCCTTGTAAATTGTATTTTTAGGTATTTTATTCTCTTTGTAGCAATTTTGAATGGGAGTTCATTCATGATTTGGCTCTCTGTTTGCCTATTATTGGTGTATAGGAATGCTTGTGATTTTTGCACATTGATTTTTTATCCTGAGACTTTGCTGAAGTTGCTTATCAGCTTAACGAGTTTTTGGGCTGAGACTATGGAATTTTCTAAATATACAATCATGTCCTCTGCAAACAGAGACAATTTGACTTCCTCTCTTCCTATTTGAATACCCTTTATTTCTTTCTCTTGCCTGATTGCTCTGGCCAGAATTTCTAACACTATATTGAATAGGAGTGGTGAGAGGGGGCATCCTTGTCTTGTGCCGATTTTCAAAAAGAATGCTTCCAGCTTTTGTCCATTCAGTATGATATTGGCTGTGGGTTTGTTATAAATAGCTCTTATTATTTTGAAATATGTTCCATCAGTACCTAATTGAGAATTTTGAGCATGAATGGGTGTTGAATTTTATTGCAGGCCTTTTCTGCATCTACTGAGATAATCATGTGGTTTTTGTCATTGGTTCTGTTTATGTGATGGATTACGTTTATTGATTTGCATATGTTAAACCAGTCTTGCACCCCAGGGATGAAGCTGACTTGGTGGTGGCAGAGCAAACAAATTCAAAAGCTAGCAGAAGACAAGAAATAACTAAGATCAGAGTAGAACTGAAGGAGACAGAGACATGAAAAACCCTTCAAAAAATCAGTGAATCCAGGAGTTGTTTTTTTTTTTTTGAAAAGACTAACAAAATAGATAGACCACTAGCCAGACTAATAAAGAAAAAAAGAGAAAAGAATCAAATAGACACACAATAAAAAATGTTAAAGGGGAGATCATCACTGATCCCACAGAAATACAAACTATCATCAGGGAATACTTAAAACATCTCTATGCAAATAAATTAGAAAATCCAGAAGAAATGGATAAATCCCTGGACACATACACCCTCCCAAGACTAAACCAGGAAGAAGTCGAATCTGTAAATAAATCAATAACAAGTTCTGAACTTGAGGCAGTAATTAATAGCCTACCAACCAAAGAAAGCCCAGTACCAGACGGATTCAAAGCCAAATTCTACCAGAGGTACAAAGAAGAGCTGGTACCATTCCTTCTGAAACTATTCCAAACATTAGAAAAAGAGGGACTCCTCCCTAACTCATTTTATGAGGCCAGCATCATCCTGATATCAAAACCTGGCAGAGACACAACAAAAAAAGAAAATTTCAGGCCAATATCCCTGATGAACATTGAGGCGAAAATCCTCAATAAAATACTGGCAAACCAAACCCAGCAGCAGAGCATGGTGAGTTTTTATAGAACAGCTGGCATATAGGAAGTACCCTATAAAAATTTGCCATTTTCATTATTACCCTGATCAAGCCTTCACTTAGAAACAAAGAAAAACAATTAATTCCACAACAGTGAGACTGAAAGGGTATTAAGGCACTATTGTTGGCATCAAAATTACACTGCTGTTTTCAATCATGGAGATTACTTTTCAGTTGCCATGAATTTAATTAGATAAGTACTGTAGCAACAAAAAGGGGTCGCTACTGGGCACAGCTGAATACATCAAATGAAATAATTAGATAAGAATTAAGAACAGTGTTAAATTTTAGGATGAAAATAAATTTTGCTTATATATATGAGAAAAATACATATCTGAAATTTTTCTCAAAAGCATTTAAAATCAACTAGGGAAACAAAATCTTCTTGAAATGCTTATATCAAATCTGACATTTTGTGGGATGGAGAGGAAATGTTTGAGCAACCTTCGTTCATCTCTGTATGAAGAATCTGCTGTATGCATTCTCTGTCCATAGAGGATTAGTGTTAGTGGGTTGTTAGTCTACCTCTTTACAGCCACAGGCCCCTAACAAGTAAAGGAAAACTTTACATACACAAGCAATTTTGCATATCATTTTTCTTCTTTTTTCTTTTTTTATAAAGAGACAGGGTCTCACTCTGTCACCCAGGCTGGAATGCAGTGGTGCAATCATAGCTCACTGCATCCTGGAACTTCTGGACTCAAGTGATCCTCCCACTTCAGCCTCCAAGTAGCTGGGACTACAGGTGTGCATCATGCCCAACTAATTGAAAAACAATTCTTTTGTAGAGACTGGGTCTCCTATGCTGCCCAGGCTGCTCTCAGACTCCTGGTCTTGTGCAAGCCTCCTGTCTCAGTTTCCCAAGTCACTGGGATTATAGGCATGAGCCACCACATCCAGCTGCATATCATTTCAAAGGATTCCAAGATCCCCCTAACAGCCATGCATGGCCCACAGATTAAAAACCTCTGATGTACGGTTATACTTGATCCTAGGTTGGCCTCCTGTTGATACAGTAGCAGCAGTGAAGGCACACGGATTGCTGCAAACTATCTTTCAACCAGTGCCTCAAACTTTCACAACTGGGAAGAAGTTCACAACACAGGGTAAAAGAGAAATGAAATCACGAAAAGCATTTCACTTTATTATCTTCTTCATATGGTGGTAGAATAAAGAATGAGTATCCCCTAGGTATCATTCTATACACACATGTATTCTTTGGCTCTTTAATCGCAATTAATAAGGTCTTCTACCAAGTGACCTGAATAAACATCTTCTTTAATCCTGTGAATAAGGCCAGGCGTGGTGGCTCAAGCCTGTAATCCCAGCACTTTGGGAGGTCGAGACGGGCGGATCATGAGGTCAGGAGATCGAGACCATCCTGGCTAACATGGTGAAACCCCCGTCTCTACTAAAAAATACAAAAAACTAGCCGGGCGAGGTGGCGGGCGCCTGTAGTCCTAGCTACTCGGGAGGCTGAGGCAGGAGAATGGCGTAAACCCGGGAGGCGGAGCTTGCAGTGAACTGAGATCCGGCCACTACACTCCAGCCTGGGCTACAGAGCGAGACTTCGTCTCCAAAAAAAAAAATAAATAAATCCTATGAATAAAACTAGTGCTATAAACAACAAAATACTTTCCTATTCCATGAAACAGCAACTCAATCTCCAAACTATTTCTGTAGCTAACTTCTAGTCATTGTCAGGATTTTTACTGCAGTGGAACAATAAAGAAGTACAATTTTAAAATTCACTGACTGATCTTTAAATATTTGAAAAAATAAAAGTACATGTGAGATACCTGGCAAAGAATACATTATAATCACATGTATATGATAGTATTTTTTGAGTATGCACAATTAATAGAGAATTATTTCAAGCATTGTAGACCTGAATCTCCATTTAATGACAGCTTTTCAACCACACTATACGAACTCTGTAAAACATGAACTTATTTTATCTTACTTTATTATTGAGGCAGGGTCGTGCTCTGACTAAATCCACTAATTTAAAACTAGGTTTCTAATCCAGTAACACTTTATAACTTAATACTTTAGCAATAATTTATTTCCATACTAACAATATCTTATTTTCTATACATTTACTGGAAAAGTGTCCATGAGCATTTTCACTAAAGTTTTCATATTTTAAATTTTCACTTATGTATCTACTATAGCTAACTGTTTAATATTAGACTGAGGTTAGATATTATCCACCTTATATTATTCTGAGTTGATATGGAGAGAGACGTGAATATGAAACTTCTGAATTAATATGAACAAATGTCTAGAAAATGATTATTTAACATCTGAATGATTTATTTTACAAAGTCAATCCCTAGTGGGATGCAATTACAAAGAGCAACACAGGAAGAAACGAAGCTGACTGCCTCACTGTTTCACTCTTCTCCCCCAGCTGCCAGTTTGGGGACATATTCCTCCATACTCTTGATTTAAAACACACACACACACACACACCCTTTGAGCCCATGCATGTAGTTATACAGTCCTCTCCTGGGAACTGTCTCTTCCCCACCCAAAGCTTTGCCTCCATCCTGGGTGATATGGTTTGGCTGTGTCCCCACCCAAATCTCATCTTGAATTGTAGTTCCCATAATTCCCACATGTTGTGGGAGGGGCCTGGTGGGAGATAACTGAATTATGGGGGTGGTCTCCCCCATACTGTTCTTATGGTAGTGAGTAAGTCTCATGAGGGCTGATAATTTTATAAAGGGTTTCTCTTTTTGCTTGGTTTTCATTCTTTCTTGTCTGCCACCATGTAACATGTGTCTTTTACTTTCCGATATGATTGTGAGGCCTCCCCGGCCACAGGGAACTGTGAATCCATTAAACCTCTTTTTCTTTATAAATTACCCAGGCTCAGGTATGTCTTTATCAGCAGCATGAAAACAGACTAATACACTGGGTGACTTTCAGTATCTCCACCTCCTTTTCCACTTTAAATCCCCATTCCCACTCTCACATCTTAGACCAATTCATTATCACAGGCTGCTCTTTCTTCAACATTTCTTATTTGTGACCTCTTTTATTTCCACATTGCTTGCTTTAAATACCCCACCTCATGAGGACCGCAATCCACTGACATCTCCACTTTCTCCAGCAGCCCTGTTCTTTTAGCCCTGTCCTTATTTGGCTCAGATTTCATGGTTCATTTCAATCACAGGATTGTCAAAATCCAAAATGCCTTTCATCCTGTCTTTTTATGTCACACCTGTCTGATGAAACTAAATAAACCCAATTATTATTTTACCTGTGCTTATACTCATTCACAAGCCTGCTGGAAGAAGGCAGGCAATAGTAAAATGATTCCATTTAAGAAATCATGATCACCAACTTGAAATTGGCTCTTGGTACTTCCTGCAGGTTTCTAGTCAACTTACCCTCTCATGTACACAAGACTTAAACCTTCTCCACTCCCTTCAAACCTCCACTCTCAGCATGATCATTCCTCCTACCTTAAGGAGAAATTAAAGCCATCAGAATGAAATGTGCATGCTCACAAATACACACATGCCCGAACCCTTACTATTCTCTGTCTCTCCATTAAAGTAATTCCAGTCAGGCACCATGGTTCATGACTGTAATCCCAGCACTTTTGGGAGACTGAGGTGGGAGGATTACTTAAGGCCAGGAGTTCAAGTTTGCAGTGAGCTACGATCTTGCCACTGCACTCTAGCCTAGGTGACAGAGCACGACCCTGTCTCAAAAATAAAATAATAATTCTACCATGTATGCTTCAGATTTCATCATTTCCTACTTTCTTAAGTACATGAAATCACTGATCATTCCTTTTCTCTCCTGTGTCAGACAACTCTCCCTTTCAAATGTATCCTCCCCATAGGCTTTTAAACATATCGGTATGATCTCTTTTAAAAAATAAAAATGCCATCTTTTACTGGGTACTCCTATTGGGGGAAAAGTACAACACTTATTGCTCCCACTTTCTCACTGTTATCCCACACTCGGTCCACTTCAATCAGTGCCCTCCATGATGCTAACGCTAATGGACAATTTTTCCATCCTCATCTTACTTGAGCCCTTAGCATTTGATGCTGCTGATCATTTACTTTCTTCATTATGAAACACGCTTTCTCTTGGTATTCCTAACACAGCACTTCCTGGTTTTCTTCCTACTCCTCTGGCTGTTTTTTTCTCTGACTCCTTTAGAGATTCAGCCACTCTAACTGGGCGTTGAGAGCTGGAAATCCCCCAAGATGAAGTTTGAGGTTTTTCCTTCTTACTTTATACTCTCCACATGGGCATCTCATCCATGCCCATGCCTTCAAATGTCACTTGTAAACAGAATTACAAAAATCACATCTGGGCCCAGACCTCTCCTCTGAGCTCCTGAACCATGCCCTGAACTGTTACCTCCGTTTAGAGGACTCAAGCATACCTCAAACCTCACTCAGTATATCCAAGCTACACCCACGATCTTCCCCCAACAAACCCAGTCAGTGTTTTGTATTTTAGTGAATGGCATCACCATTCACCCACCTGAGTAAGCCAGAAACCTGGGAATTGAGCCTGACATCCCCCATCCCCTCATTTCAAATCCAGCCCATCACCAAGTCTACTGACTGTCCACTTCTCTAGATCTCCACCACACCACCCTGGTTTAAGGCATAATCACCTCTTTTCTGGACAATTATAACAGCCTCCTAGCTGGTCTTCCAGCCTTGTACTGATCCATTTGTTTTCTATGTTGAGGTCACAGTAATCTTTTCAAAACATAAATCTGACAAGGATCCTCTCAACCATGCAAGATTCTTAATGACTTTCCATTACTCTCAAGAAGAAGGCCAGGCTCATTAATGCAGCCTACAATACCCTGCATGGTCTGGCCATAACCATCTCTTTAGCCTCATCTCACAACAAGCATCTTGTCCTCATCCTCTGGGCCCCAACCACAGAGAACCCCCTCTTCTTCCTCCAACCCACCACACTTCCTCCTGTCCTAGGGACTCTGTACATGCTGTGCTCTGAGTTGAAGACCATTCTCTTTCCCATTGACCTGGTTAATGCCTCTTCCTTCAGGCTGATGCTAACTCATCCTGTCCTCAGGAAAGACTTCTCTCCATTATAAGTTCTTATTGCACCATTTGCCTTGTACTGGTGCCTCTGCATTACCTCACCATCTCCTACAACAGGCTGTTAGCTCGAGGTAGGAGCTGTATCTGGAACTGCCTTGGCACACAGGAAACTCTCAAAAATACTTGGTAAATGACTGACTATAAGGTGTGAGAAAGGGACCCAGTTTCAGTTTTTTGCATATGGCTAGTCAAGTTTTCCCAGCACCATTTATTAAATAGGGAATCCTTTTCCCATTGCTTGTTTTTGTCAGGTTTGTCAAAGATCAGATGGTTGCAGATGTGTGGTGTTATTGCTGAGGCCTCTGTTCTGTTCCTTTGGTCTATATCTCTGTTTTGGTACCAGTAACATGCTGTTTTGGTTACTGTAGCCTTGTAGTATAGTTTGAAGTCAGGTAGCGTGACGTCTCCAGCTTTGTTCTTTTTGCTTAGGATTGTCTTGGCTACATGGACTCTTTTTTGGTTCCATAGGAAATTTAAAGTAGTTTTTTCTAATTCTGTGAAGAAAGTCAATGGTAGCTTGATGGGGATGGCATTGAATCTATAAATTACTTCCTTACACCTTACACAAAAATCAAGTCAAGATGAATTAAAGATTTAAATGTAAGACCTAATACCATAAAAACCCTAGAAGAAAACCTAGGCAATACCATTCAGGACATAGGCATGGGCAAAGACTTCATGACTAAAACACCAAAAGCAATGGCAACAAAAGCCAAAATTGACAAATGGGATCTAATTAAACTAAACAGTTTCTGCACAGTAAAAGACACTATCATCAGAGTGAACAGGCAACCTACAGAATGGGAGAACACTGTAGAATCTCTCCATCTCACAAAGGTCTAATATCCAGAATCTACAAGGAACTTAAATTTACAAGAAAAAAACAACCCCATCAAAAAGTAGGTGAAGGATATGAACAGACACTTCTCAAAAGAAAATATTTATATGTGGCCAACAAACATACGAAAAAAGGCTCATCATCACTGGTCATTAGAGAAATGCAAATTAAAACCACGATGAGATACCATCTCATGCCAGTTAGAATGGCGATCATTTAAAAGTCAGGAAACAAGATGCTAGAGAGGATGTGGAAAAATAGGAACGCTTTTACACTGTTGGTGGGAGTGTAAATTAGTTCAACCATTGTAGAAGACAGTGTGGCAATTCCTCAAGGATCAAGAACCAGAAATACCATTTGACCAGCAATCCCATTACTGGGTATATACCCAAAGGATTATAAATCATTCCACTATAAAGACACATGCACATATATGTTTACTGCAGCACTATTCACGATAGCAAAGACTTGGAACCAACCCAAATACCCATCAACGATAGGCTAGATAAAGAAAATGTGGCACATATACAACATGGAATACTAGGCAGCCATATAAAAGGATGAGTTCATGTCCTTTGCAGGGACATGGATGAAGCTGGAAACCATCATTCTCAGTAAACTAACACAGGAACAGGAAATCAAAAACTGCATGTTCTCACTCATAAGTGGGAACTGAACAATGAGAACACATGGACACAGGGAGGGGAACATCACACACTGGGGCCTGTCAGGGGTTGGGGGTATAGCGGAAGGATAGCATTAGGAGAAATATCTAATGAATTGTAATGTAATGAAGGGTTAATGGGTGCAGCAAACCACCACAGCACATGTATACCTATGTAACAAACCTGCACGTTCTGCACATGTATCCGAGAACTTAAAGTATAATAAAAAATAAATAAATAAAAATTAATGACTCACTAAATGGACACAGGGTCACAGGCCTCCTTGGTTTTTTAGTAAATTCATTTACATTTATTAACCAACCTCTCAGAATAACCTCAGACAGTACTAGATGGTTGGGCACCACCACAAGCACATGACGTAACAACGCCCTTGCTTTTCATACTCTCAGGGTCTTCTTGGCTTCTGACTGAGAGTCTTTCAATTCACTTGGCTACAACAGATGCAGATAAAACTTACTGTGTGGTCTCCCTGCCTCCTATTCTCAGCCTTTGACCTGTATGCCCATTCATATAGATAGACACGCTGACTAGTCCGTGTACTCTGCCAAGAAAGCAGGGAACTATGAGGCTAATACCACCTTGTCTGGGCTTCTCACAAGCCCACTTGATCCCTGAGAAACAACACTACCCTAGTTTATGAATCTAGCCTTTTGATCCTATTACTATAAATTAATTTGCCCAGGGGAGCTTATGGATTTTCAAGGTCGCTGACTGTAAAGGTGAGGCTGTGATAGTTTGATTTTCATGCTTCTTTCTCCAGGTTGTCCTCGGAACTAAGGCAGAAGTTTCACCTACATCTAATTCACACAAGGAAATCAGGACACAATGATTTCCTGATACACTGAATCACTCTACTCCCTTAGAGATATACTACTGATTTTTTTCAGCCATGCAGAGAAGAAGCCACATGGAATCTGAGGCCAAAGAAAAGTGACTCAGCTCAGACACAGTGAGCTGTCCCAGCATAATAATCTGCACGTCTCTCCACTAGGGAGAGGGAAAGCACGGCTTGTTAACCCCCTCTGTGTTGAGGAAGAGGCTTCCCAAAGTGTCTGAATCTCATAACCAAACAAATGAGCACATCATACCTTCACTAAATTCAAGATGATGATGGGAGAGCCAAACCTCTGAAACATCTGGTCAAAGTGAAGGGCAGCCACATGTGCAAATGGATCTGCCTGATCCACTAAGAAGGAAAAAACATGAAAAAGCACCTGAATTAAAATTGCAAAGCAAAAATAAAAGAAGCATAGGGTTGTTTTTTAAAGAAATGCAATTCAACTAATCTTCCCAGATCCTTCTTAAGGTGCTCACTAGACACTTATTGATCATGTATTTATTTATTTATTTATTTATTTATTTATTTATTTATTTTTGAGACAGAGTCTCGCTCTGTCACCCAGGCTGGAGTGCAGTGGCGCGATCTCAGCTCACTGCGAGCTCCGCCTCCCGGGTTCACGCCATTCTCCTGCCTCAGCCTCCTGAGTAGCTGGGACTACAGGCGCCCGCCACCTCGCCCGGCTAGTTTTTTGTATTTTTTAGTAGAGACGGGGTTTCACAGTGTTAGCCAGGATGGTTTCGATCTCCTGACCTCATGATCCGCCCGTCTCGGCCTCCCAAAGTGCTGGGATTAGAGGCTTGAGCCACCGCACCCGGCCTGATCATGTATTTATTACATTTGAATGATTCTTACATTTCTGGAGCAAAATAAAAATAATTTACTAACAATCAAAATTAAATATAAATTTATTACATAAGAAAAACAGAAATTCCTCTTCTAAATTAACTACCTTCCAGGACTAAAACCTCGTGAAAACCTAAGCATTTATGAAGTTTCTGTGACAATAGTTCACTATCTCTAAATGTAAGCACAGGAGTTATTATTAAAAACATGGCTCCACACACATGTAATAGGTGGTTTAGGCATCATAGTTGAAATGTCCTGAGACCAGTATAAGGGCACAGATCCTCTAACTTGTACGTAAGAAGAATAACTTCCTGCAGTGAAAGACATCACAGAAGCATCGCAAAGTATTTGTTCAGTCTCCACTTCATTTGCAACATCACCCTGAAAAGAAAGGTGCATTGAAAAATACATTATGTTCTTAGAAATGTTTAATGAAATAACTTTCAATGAAGTTATAATTCCTATTCTTTGCAAGTTTTGAGAGGTAAACATTGATCAATATTCAATATGCACATTAGAAAAGCAAAACCATTAAAATATAATAAAGAAGGCAATTAAAAGTAGCAGAGAATAGACTAGAAAAAAACCAAATTAATCTCTAATAATATAAATCAGATACGAAACAGCTGGTTTAAATAAATGGGAGAGAGGGGAAGAAACGACAATTACATGAAATTACACAGGAGGTGAGGAAGACTAGAAGAATATCAAAATTCAATTCTGACGACCAAAATGAAATAGGACAGAAGAGTGAGATTCAAATAATGCCTGATGGACAAAAGGAAAAAATAGGGTTTTGAGGTACTTATAGAAGTATATAAGGACATAATAAAGAATGATTTCAGAGGCAGTAATAACATGTCTGATTCTCTTTGAATATTCAAAAGTAAATAATATAGTTGCAAAATTCTGATATTTTAAAGCATCATCTGTAACAATTTTCATTGTTGATATAATTTTAAGAACAATGTTGCTATTTTAAGCCAGGTTCAAAATCCAATGCCTCACTCAATCTGTCTACCGAATCACACATCCACTCAAGACTCAAGTTGTCTACTGCAAACAGAGACGGAGCACTCAAAGGAGAGAACACGGCTGATGGAAGGATGGCTGCATTTTTGCTGTTGTTATTTTCTAGCGGTGAACAGAAAAAGGAGTCTGGGCAAAAAAGACAAAGAGGGCAAAGGTTTCCCGTACCTTGCTCACTTCATCTTCTTACCAAGAATTGACTGCCCGTGATGAGTGCTGCCTTCTATTTGGGTGGAGGTGCTTTGCTATTTTTGTCTCTACATTAAACATGTACCACATTTCATATATTATAGAAATGGCTCACCCTCCACAACATTAGACATTTTATAATTCCTCAAAGCACTGCATAACTCTAAGATGGCTGACTTTTCAGAACATCTGTTTATTAGTCATACTTCTCACGTTTCAGATGCACTGGAATATTAATTATTGTCAGCCCCCCACATCCATGGGTTCCCTCCACAGTCAACCAATCTCAGATAGAAAATGTAGTTAGGCCTACAATGGTTGCATCTGAACTGAACACGTGCAGACCTTTTTTACTGTCATTATTCCCTTAAAGATACAGTATTAGAACTATTTGCATAGCATTTACATCATATTAGATATTAGAAGTAATCTAGAGATGACTTAAAGTATACAGATGAGTGTACATAGGTTATATGCAAACACTAGGCCATATTATATAAGAGACTTCAGCATTTGTGGATTTTGGATGGGAAGGGCGTTCCTAGAAACAATCCCTTGTTGATATTAAAGGGCAACTGTATTCTCTTGATAACATCCCAAACTAAGAAATTCCATATTTTAAAATTTCACTGTGCTTCTACATCAGCAAAGCTGATACAAAAGGTTCAAGTTCAGTGAAGATACTGTTTGTCATCTTACCTCACAGTTTGCACCTCTTTTAAGAAAACGGGTACCAGCAAATTTACTGGATCTTCTAGCTATTAGAGTGACATACACTGGTCGTCCATAGATCAACAGCTCTTAGAAAGCAAGTTAAGGTTGTTTAGCATTCATGACTGTCACATAAGACCAATAGAGTCATTATACCTTATATACACATTTAGATACAGCTAGTCCAATGGCTTAAAGAACACCAAAAGCTCCACCCAAGAATGGAACAGCGCTGGATCTAATGGTTTCTTCAGAATTGCAGTGCGGCTACAAAGGGAAGGCAACATCCAACCTAACTAAGGAGTGCTTTCCATAAATTTCAGCGGAAATGGTAAGCAGGTGTACGGTTACTGGTCAAGGGAAGCCCTATGGCTAAGTAAAGGATGTAAACAAGTACAGCTAATCCTTCTGATATGGTTTGGCTCTGTGTCCCCAGCCAAATCTCATTTTGAATTGTAATCCCCATGTGTCAGGGAAGAGTCTGGTGGAAGGTGATTGTATCATGGAGGCAGACTTCCCCCCTGCTGTTTTCGTGATAGTGAGTTCTCACAAGATCTGGTTGTTTGCAAGTGTGTGGCACTTCCCCCTTCACTCGCTCTCTCCCCTGCTCTACCATTGTGAAGATGTGCGTGCTTCCCCTTCACTTTCCACCATGATTGTAAGTTTCCTGAGGCCTCCCAGTCAGGCTTCCTATTAAGCCTACACTCAATTAAACCTCTTTTCTTCATAAATTACCCAGTCTCAGGTAGTTCTTCATAGCTGTGTGAGAATGTACTAATACACCTCCCTTAGTCTTCCAAGATCATACACCTCTCAAAGAGAACATGTGCCATCTAATAGGTTGTTTAAATTATGAGTAATATGTAACACTGAGGATATAACTGAGTATAAGACTCTAAAAGCAGTCAAAATTTGTCACCTACCTGCAAATCCTGAACACTGAATAATTTATTGTGAACCGCTTAACCAATATACAGCTTATTAGTTATGTTACCTTACTTAACTTTCTGAGCCAAGTCTCATCTTCTATAAAATGGAGTAACAATAAAGTAACCAAAGGTGGTCAGGAGGACTAGATGAAGTAATGTGTGTACAACTAGTGCCTGGTCTCTAGTATTCAGAAGCTACTCTTATCAAAAGCTACTCTCTTTATCTCATATAGACTTCCAGAATTCATTAAATGCTTGATAACCAGGAGACTAGATTCATTGTTTAAACTTACGAGCTTCAAAATGATAATCTATGATGGCACTCACTATTTTAAAAAACAAACATTTATTATGTTTAATATGCGCCAGGCCCCAAGTTAGCTCTTGGAAACACAAAACAGCTTTGAACTATCTTTTGGGAACTACCTTTAGAAATTGTAGCACATTCTTCTACTCGGGAGGCTGAGGCAGGAGAATGGCATAAACCCGGGAGGCGGAGCTTGCAGTGAGCTGAGATCCGGCCACTGCACTCCAGCCTGGGTGACAGAGTGAGACTCCGTCTCAAAAAAAAAAAAGAAAGAAATTGTAGCACATTCTTTTTGGCATCCGTGGTGGTGAAAAACCTGTGTTCTTCCCAGGCAGAATTTACTTTTGGAAAGAGACAAAAGTAATTCAGGATCAAATCTCGTTATGCAGTAATGATCAACCAGATAATACCACTCACTGGTTGAAAATAATTATAAAGTAATGAGCCTGATTTTCAAGTGTAGCACATAAATCTCACTGATCTTTGTTTCAAAATCCCTCTGTGCTTTTATCTAGCCTTTCGCCCCCTCACAGAAGGCAGCCCTGCTGCTCTTCAAGGGTAACCTCGCCAGCTGTGCCCTTGGTACCACTCCTCTCAAATGCTCCTGGTGCAAGAAAGCATAATAATGGTCAGTCGCATTTACCCACTTAATAGTCTCAAAGCAACCACTCCTTTAAAGGTTTTTTTTGTACATTATTATTATTATTTTAATATAGATCTGTAACTTCAGTTCCAAGTACCACAGGGGGCCAGGGCTGGCCTGAATGGGGCCTCACAGTGCGCTGGACAAAGTGACCGATTTTTCTCCATAAATAAGACAAAGAAACCCTGGGGATCTGGAGAAGGATCTGAGGCCATTAAACTGCAAATTCCAACTGAAAACAAAGAAGAAAAAGTTTCTTTTTTGGTTCTTTTAAATGTCTAAAGAGAATAAAATTAAGAAAACTACAAATCCATTACAAACACTTCTTATCTGTGGGGGAAAAAGGTACAAACACCTTTTCTTTAAAAGCCTAACATAGTAGAAAACATGCTGAATGCAAAAATGCCCTATGTGATCTCAAAAAGTGAGAGAAAAAATCGAATCACCACTTCTAGATGGTACGTGCTACCTTCTTAAACCCCATAATTGCACTTTATTAAAAGGCTTCAATGTAGCTACAAATTAATGAGACATGAAGCTACTGAAGGAAATAAAAGTTTTTATAAAATTGAACTCATCAGCTTAACCCAAAGCTGAACCTACTTCTCTTTAATCTATTTTGCCCCCTTGCCTGGACTACTGCCATCTTTTCCTAACTCATGGTCCTTGTTCTAGTTTCATTTTACTTATTCCAGCTTGAAAATGGTTGTCAACTCAAGCCTCCTAAATACTGCTTTGCAAATGTCATTCCCCTGCACAAAACCTTTCAAAAGTTCTAGCACCAAACCCAAAGTCCTTAGCTTGACCACCAGGGAAATCTGGTGACTGGCAATCTGACTCCCACATACCAATCTCCTTCCCACTATATCCTACCTCCTGGGAGTTTTATTCACAAGCCATGAGAACACTCCTATGTGTTTTTCCACCTCTACACACACAGTGTTTCCCAGGCTGTGATGTCTCTCTCTGCTCGGACTGCTGATCTCTCTCGTTGCTAAGGCACTGACTTTTGTTTAGGGCCCAGGCCAAGTTCAACTATTCCCATGGGCCTGTCCCATCCTCTCCAACTGTCAGTAATTCTCCTCCTTCTCCCAGATGAACATGACACTTACTACCTATATCGCATTGCATTTTCTTCCTTGTTATTTATTCATCTTTCTGGGTATATAATAGGCCTGTTCAAATAGTCTGCATTCTTATTTGTATTTCTACTACATAGTATTACGGGCAGGTTTTCCTGTTGGGGTGCAGAGTGGTATTATAATCATGTAATTCATACGTAGCTGTCTACAAATTGATACATCATAAGTTTAGTAATATGTATCTTACTTTTTTTATCAAAAAGGATACTTGACTGCCCACAGAACCCATGAATAATATACAAAAGCCAGTCACGATGCACAGTATTTTTAATTATATCCAGAAGTTCACCATTCCATACATATTTCATATAAGGCTCACTACAGATGCCAAATACCCCTGAAAAATATAAGTCTGTATCAGTCCATAAATACATAAAATATTTTGTATCAATTTAAAAAAAGGTTGGTATCAGAAAGATATGGGAATTGGCTGACATTCAACTCATTTTAAAGTTAACTTCTGTTTTTAACTTCAAAGTAACATGCTTGGTTAACAGCATTACCATTTTCAGTGGGTATCATTCCTGTCATGTCCAGAACATTGTGTTGATTCTGTAAAAAGTCAAAGAAATCTCTTTTCTGACTTGTGAGAGTTCTTAACTTCAGAGAAAAGAAAATGACAAGGAAATTGAGGACATGTTACAAATATATAAAGACGAGGTGGTGGGAAGTAGCGGTTGAGCACATGCCTATGGAGTCAAAGTTCCTGGATCCAAATCCTGGCTCTGCCTCTCATCAGCAGGGTGACAGGCACGATCAAGAGTGTTACTTACCCAGCTCGGCGTCTCTGCTTCCTCACCTGTACCACGTGGTGGTTGTAAGGATGAAATGAATTAATAATGGATATAAGGGGTCTAGAATAAGCCTGGTGTATTACAAATACTTCCAATACGTGGCGTTTATTATTATGTCAGGCCTTTTCTCTATGAATAAATTAATTTCATCAAACATAATTTTAGCATATCCAGATAAATGTATTAAAACAGCAGTGAGTTTTACAAAACTTACATGAAGTGAAAAATTAAAACTATGTTTATAAGATAATAGCTTAAAAGACTGTAACGGTTCTGAATAGCAGTTAATAAAGACCATTTTTTTCCTCAAAACATGATTTGTTAAGAGTATTTGTTTATACACTATACTACACTTAGGTTTGATTCATAAAAACTAAACTTTCTCTGCCCTTTCAATGCATTACACAAGAGAATTAATAATAAAGACATCGATAGGAGTCCTGTTTTGTCACTTACTCTGTGACTTTAGGCAAGTTACTTAATGTCTTTGAATTTCAACTTTCTAAACTAGAAAATGATGTTAATACTACTCACCTCAAAGATATTGTTCAGGTTAAATAATATATGCGAAGTATCTGACATGCAGTAAAGATTATTTCAAAAATTTACTGTTTTCCTTTTCAACCTACTTCCACACCTTCCACCCTCACTCCCTGTTTCTTATCAGTTTACCCCTGTGTGATAAGAGAATAATCTCACCTTCGACAAAGATGTATGCATGCTAATCACCAGAAACTGTGAATATGAACTGTTATATTACATGGCAAGAAGAAATTAAAGCTGAAGATGAAGTTAAGGCTCCTAATCAGGATCTTGAGATGGGAAATTATTCTGCATTTTCTAAGTGGGTCCAACGTAATCACAGGGTCCTTGTAAGTCAGAGAGGAAAACAGGAGTGTTGAGTGTCAGGTAATGTAACGTAGCCTTAAAGATGGAAGGGAGCCATGAGCCAGGGGATGAACACAGCCCCCAGAAGATGGAAAGGGCAAGAAAACTGATTCTCCCCTGGAGCCTCCGGAAAGGAATGCAATCCTGCTGACATGCTAATTTTAGCTCACTGACACCCACTGTGGACTTCTGCCTTCTGTAAGATGATAAATGTACGTTGTTTTAGCAACTAAGCTAGGTAATTTGTCACAACAACAAGAATAAACTAATACACCCTATTATTCATATCTGTCAAGTAGAATTGCTCCAGAGATGACAAAAAATTAAGTAGCATTGGAGGCTTAATTCAGATCCCAGAACAGATACACAAATTCAGATTTTGGATGGCATTTGGGGCAAATTCAGTGATACTTTCAGGTTTTGCATTACAAATTGTGATATTCAGAAGCGTTGCAAGCAAATATTCAAACGCACTAGTTGTCTTGCCCTCTATCTGTCTCTAGTGGTATGGGTTATCACCAGAGTGTCTGAACCAGGGCAAATGTATGTGATCTAATGATCTGGGAGTAGGGAGGATGCCCTGGGTTTCACCTTAGCTCAAGTGATAATCAATCAAGTAAACTAACAAGAGTCAAGGGGAATGCCAGGGATAAATTCAGTTTAAGTAACAGCCTAAACCTTTTTAGAGTGGATCACAACCTTTGGCAAACCATTAACAGAACACAGCCTCTTTTTGAGAGTGCTGCAAGGGCAGATCTTCCGGGACTACTTTAGATTGGATTCTACCTCTGCATCCACATGTTCATCACTATCATTGAAGTTGCACAGAGCAAGGAACCCAAAGACACTATTGACTTACTTTCCACAGTCAGTTGAACACAGCTAAAGTGTCTTAACTATTGAAATGATTCCCTTACAACATTCACATTAGCAATGCCGCTAGCTTTAGAGTGCTAGACCAACCCAAGCATCTGGCAATAAAGGTACTGTGTGACTGGTTTAGTCCAGGATCTCAGGGGCACTCTGGGTGAGGCACTGAGTGGCCCTACAGTGTCTTACAGCAGTCCTGCGGAGGCAAGACCTACACAGGACTGATGGGTCAAGCTGGGACCGATCAAAGTAATAACGACCTCTGACCTGCTGCACTGATTCCTCGATATGGCCGTATGATCTTCATTTCCAGGCCTCCGTTCCCTACTTAGTCTTTAATTCTATAAAACTAGCATTATACCTACTAAGCAGAGTTTTTATGAGGATTAGAGATATTACATGTAAATGTCTAACACATAATAGGCAACCCATGGTAACTCTTTTTCAAAACTCAGACCATAACAAACTAGTCTCTGTGAAGGAAAATAAGTAGTGTGTATTATCTAATATTTAAAAAAAAAATCCATGTAAACTTCACCTCTGCACACCATGTAAAAGTCTATGCTTGAATGTATTCAATAAAAAGTACATGAATAATTACTAGAAAATGTCAGCATACAATTTTGTGGCTGGCCTACAAATGAATTTACATGGTGATTAATATCTCTATAAAAATGAATTGGTCAACTTCACATATCCAAAACAACCCCATGTAAGGACAAACAGCAAAGAGGGGTGGACAAATATGAGGGAAATGTGAGTGAATTTAATAAGATGTCACTTCATGGATACCACATTAATATACATTAGATATGCCAAGACCACCTACCGCTTCCACCTTGTGTAATTAATCCTTCATCTTCAAAGATGTCAAAGCTCTCTTGGCGATTCTGGGTCGTTTCTGACTTTAACATCTCCAGGGGCATTCGCAAGACAGTGAGATTATATTGAAGTGAGTGGGACAAATCATAGCTGTAACTGAGAACAGAATTGAAACTTAATAAGAATTGCAAAAGCAAAGCATATTTCAAGGTCTTGGCTCCCATACAGAATTAAAATCTGTGAACTAAATTACTTAACACCTGTTACCTTATTTGGAAGCAATGCTATTCAAATAAGTACTGTAAAGCACAGCAAAATACAAATGTAATTGGAAATAACAACCTCACTGCATGACTAGGCATCTGCATGACTGGAAACATACAATACAATGTCAGTAACCTACATTCTTTGATTTGTACAATGTGTATTTTTTGCTTGATACCAAAATCAGTATAAGTTCATGGTATTGTGCAAACAAGGTCATACCTTCTATGAATCTGTATGGGGTTTTACAGCTCTACAATAACCACTGCAATACTGCATAGTTCTGTACCCTAGTTTACCCAACAGCAAAAATAATTCTATTAATTACTAATGGTGGTATCATAACCGACGTTGTAAAACAGAAATAAGCAAATAATATAGGCCATTACAGTGAAACATGTTTTAGAAGAGTAAAAGGCATTTCAAAAATATAACTGTCTCTGTGCAAATTAAATTTCATTACAATTTTGATCTCACATAATACTTTTTAAATAAGCATCTCTAGCACTCTATATATATAGCTAGAGATATTTTTTAAGTATTTATACATAAAAATATATAAATATATTTATACATAAAAATATATAAATATATTTATACATAAAAATATATAAATATATTTATACATAAAAATATATAAATATATTTATACATAAAAATATATAAATATATTTATACATAAAAATATATAAATATACATATAAATATATGTATATATGCATACTCTATATAAATATCATATATAAATATCCATATATAGAGTGCATATATATACTATACATATGTATACTGTGTGTGTGTATATATATTTCTTAAGTGTGAGGGGGGTTTTCCAGCTTTTACTGGAAATTCTAAAGGAGCCTAGCTATATACTTTTAGCACAGAATTTCAGAAGGTATTTTGAATACTTTACACAAATTTGTTTTTAAAGTATTTTAGGCATATTTTAAAATGGTTACAATTCTGTCTGGAGAATCACACACATTATTTTAATTATCATTTCTTTATATTATTTGATTGAAATTGATTCATTTCATCTGTGAAATTCAATTGTATCACATTTCCTTGATGGATCCATTCATTTTAACATCTAATCTCAAAGGGATAAAGCTATATTAAGAAGATGGTTTCTGATTTTTAACAATCAATTCTTTCTATTTAAAACAATTCCTTTATTATAGAGATTCTTAAAAACATATTATAACCTTTTTAAAAGCCTATTTATGAGGCACAAAAACTTTAACCTACATGTATTTACTTATAGAATGATTTGATCACAACTCAGTATAAAAATACAGACAAAATTGAGAAATATGAAGCAGAAGAAGGCCATTTCTAATAACAGCACTGAGCTTCAATAATAATTCACAAACACTACAAAGTCAGGCATAAAGACTGAAAACTAGAAGATGGCAAAAAATACAATGGAAATATACATTAAATAAATGTTTGTGGAAGTAAAAACTCTTTCTTTAGGAGCCCTTCGCTCCACTTCTGTTAAAATAATCAGCTTCCTTCAGGTTTTCATCGATAAAGACATAATTCACCCCATGTAGTAGACATGTTTTTGTTTCATAAAGAAACGGTTAACTATATTAATAATTTAAAATAATTTTTTAATGCAAAGCACCCTATCAGTAGTATATAACACCAACAGCTACAAATGCTCTAGGTTCTCCTTTAGTCCTTATGACTCAAGCCCTTACTGTGTTCTATTTTTAGTCTGGATATTATAGCTGATATAATTTTCCATCTATCACAACAATTGTTATCTATCAGGCCCACATACTGGTCACATCAATGGTAGTAAAATACTTATCATGATGTTGTAATAATTTACTTGACTGTTCTTCAGTTATCAGTATTTGGGATGTCCCTGGACTATTTGGTTTGCTTGTCTGGGCTATTATAAATAGAGAAGCTATAAATGTCTCTTTACCAATGGAGATTTGTTATTTTTGCTCCTGGTTATTTTCTTAGGACATATTTTCATATATGTTCAATGCTATATTCCTTCTCAGGAAACTGTTAATTTACAATGCCACCAGCAGTACATCAGTATTGCAACAGTTCTTCCTACTTTTAATTTATTTTTACCTAATTTTGCCAGATTATTTACTAAAAGTTGAACCATGAAATTGTTACAACTCTGTATTAGAGGCTGAATGTAAATTTCATTTTTGTAATTTAAGATTACAAAATCAGAATATTTCTTTAAAATACATTAAGTCCTACCTAAAACAAAGATGATTTTTATATTGAGAATAAACATCCTTTAATTTATCCATTTGGATTTTCAAATATAAGATTTTTAAAAGGAAGAAATAGCTATATTTTAATGCTTTTACATAAAACAAGTTGACTAAAAAATAACAGAAGTACTACTATGTTCTCATTCTGTTTTTACCCACTGGAAAATAATATAAAAGTTTATGTGACTGATAGGAGCAACCTCAAACTTACCTGAAGTAAAAATTGCTAGATAGGTCCACATTTTGAAATATTCGTAGATACCTAAAACAAAACCAAAGTATATTTTATTTGTCCAATACTATTATTTCTCACAGTTTAACATGTACCCATATGTACATTTATATTTGTAAATATGCTCATTAAAGCTGAGGAATTCAAGTCATATCTAGAAGAGAGATTACATCTGAAGCAATTCTAGGTCTGTTGATCATCCCTTTGGAAATCTTTAACTTTATAGTTTGTTCCTTATCACTGATGATGCCAGTGAGAGGCAAAGTCATGCATCTACATGTGTGGGGCACAGCAGACTTTGGGCAAGACAGAAGTAAACACTGTTTTTGCTTTTACAATGTGCTTTGCAAATGCTTTGAGGATGGAGAGAGGAGAGCAACAACAACAAGCACAACGTGGGTCACCACAATTTTAAGTTGCTAAGTTTTTACACCAGAAAAGGTATAAAATAAAATGTTCACATTTCTGTCTCTCAGGATTAATAAATGTTCACATTTTTAAATATCTATTTTGACCTTTTTAAGATAAATAACAAACAACTTAAAAAGTTAACGTTCCCTTTAGACTTCCCCAGTCCTGTTCTCTCGCTCCAAATGCAACCATTTTCCTGTCACTGATATGAATCCTTCTAGTCCATTCATCTCTTTACTTTTATCACATTAGCCCCATCTTTAAATAATACATAGCATTATATTATATATTTAAAATAAGTATGCAAATCATTACAAACTTTGTATACTGTCCTACTTTTTTCTCTCATTTTTTGAAATCTAGTTACGTTGAAAGTTATAGATTTAATTTGTTCACTTGAATCAATGTTTGGTCTTCATCATATACAGCCATCCCTCGGTATCTGTGGGGGATTGGTTCCAAGTCCTCCCTCAGATACCAAAATCTGCAGATGCTCGAGTTCCTGATATAAAATGGCATAGTATTTGTACATAATGCACAATACACATCTTCCTGTACACTCTCAATTGCCTCTAGATTACTTATAATACCTAATATAATGTAAATGCTAAATAGTAATTCTACAGTTGCTGTACTGTATTGTTTAGGGAATAATGACAGGAAAAAAGTCTGTACATGTTCAGTACAGATACAATTTTTTTCAAGTATTTTCAAGCTGTGGTTGGTTGAATTCACAGATGTGGAACCCACGGATAAGGAAAGCCAACTACACTTGACACACTTTATCCATTGTCTGCTGATAGACCACTAGGTTCTTTCTAGTTCTCCACTACAAGATACAATGCCGCCAAGAGCATCCATGCATGTTTTCCCATACACATGTATAACAGTTTCTCTAGGGCACATACGTGGAAACAAGAACCACTGTGCACTGCAGATAACGTGCATTTTCAATTTCGCTGGAATTGCCAAAGTGTTCTTCTAAGTGGTTAAAATATCACTCCAACTCATAGTATACAACTCATTTCCCACATCTCTCCTAACATTTGATGACGGCAGATACTCTTGATTATTCCCGAACTGACTAATGAGAATAAGAAGGTACCTTTTTAATTTGCATTTCCCAAACTACTAGGTAAGGTTCAGAATCTCCACTGTGAGTTGCCTGTTCCTTTTAACCATTTTTCAGTTAAGTTGCTTATTTTTTCTCACTGATTTGTAGAAATTCTTCCCACATTCTAAATAATAATCATCGTTACGTTACAAACATCTACTTTCAGACTGCTGCTTGTTTCCTAAAATTTGTCTAAATACATTTTGAATATTTATAGTATCAAATATAGCATTGTTTGCCTTATGGTTTATCCATTTGTATTTTGTTTGTAAAATCCTTTTCCATACCAGGATTATAAAAATATTTACCTTTATTTTCTTAAAATTATCTTCATACTTCTGGAATTTGCTCCTGAATATTATCAGAGAATGTAATCAAATTTCATTTTTGTCCAGTTGGAAAACCAACACTATTTATCCCGTCTTTCCCCCTAATGACTTGTAATGCTCACTCTATCATATTCCAGTTTGCCACATAAAATGGATCTTTTTCTAGGCTTTCTCAACACTGTTCATTGACCCCGATCAATTCCTCCACCAATACGTAGCAGTCTTATTTACTATAGCTTATTACCTGATTATCTTAATTACTATAGGTCTTACCATCTTGTTGACTTTATCCCTTCTTGTTTTTCTTGTTTAAATTGTCTGGACCATGCTTAGATATTTGCTTTTCCACATGACTTTTAAAATCATGTCAAGTTCCATTCTCAAAACATCCTCTTGGAATCTGGATTAATGTTACATTAAATCTAAAAATTGGCCAGGCCCATGTCTGTAATCCCAGCACTTTGGGAGGCCAAGGTGGAAGGAGTGTTTGAGCCCAGGAGTTCAAAACCTGTCTGGTCAACATAGAAAGACCCTATTTCTGCCAAAAATACAAAAATTAGTCAGGTGTGGTGGCATGTGTCCGTAGTCCCAGGTACTGGGGAGGCTGAGGTGGGAGGACCACTTGAGCCCAGGAGTTCAAAGCTGCAGTGAGCCAAGATTGCACCACTGCACTCTAGCCTGGGTAAGAGTGAGACCTTGTCTCAAGAAAAAATATCTATATAAATTAATTTTGGAGAAAACTAACATCTTTAAGACATCAAACCTCATCCATGAAAAAGGGACATCTCTCCAATTAAGAGATTTTAAAAATATTTTAATAACGTTTTAAGTCTTTTCCATAAGGTTTTGTATGGCTTTTATTATATTTATTGGCAGGTACCTTATAAATTTTCTAGTTCATTATTGCTAGTGTGTAGAAATATTACTGGTCCTTATATGTCTTACATGTTGATCTTTTCTTTTTTCTTCTTTTAATTTTTTTTTTTTTTTTTTTTTTTTTTTTTTTTTTTTTTTTTTTTGAGGCAGGGTCTCACTGTCACCCAGGCTGAAGTACAGTGGCACAAACATGGCTCATTGCAGCCTCAATCTCCTGGGCTCAATCCTCCCACCTCAGCCTTCCAAAATGCTGGGATTACAGGCATGAGCCACCATGCCCAGCCATCTTTTCTTAGTCACCTTACTGAACTCTTTCATCAGTTCCGAGAATTTGTAGATATTCTCAAACTTTCCAAGTAGAAAATGATGTTGTTTGCATAATGCCATTAATTTTTCTTTTCAAGTTTTGTGGCTTATTTTTCTAGTCTTGTGGCACTGCCTAGGGCCTTCAATATGAGGCTGAATGTTAGTAGTGACGGCAGATATCTCTGTATTGTTCCCACCTTGATTAAAAGTAATGATTTTAAAGTTTTACTTCTAAGAACAATTTTGGATATAGTTTTTAATAGGTATCATTTACCAGATTAAGAAAATCTGCTTATATTGCTAGTTTGCTAAAACATTTTATCACACTGAGTATTGAATATTGTCAAATATATATTCTGCAAACATTAAGAAGATAATTTTTTCAGCAATATTTTAATGTGGTGAACTGCTCTAGTACATTTTCTAACATTGATAACAATCATGCATTACAGAGATAAACGTTATGTATGAAATGTTTAACAGTACTATATTTTATTTCCAAATATTTTACCGATTATTTTTGCTTAGATGCACTATTGGTTAACATAGTCTTATAAGTATTAAAAGTTTTTCCTATTTAGTAATATTACTTCAGTTTACCTATAAAAAACTATTAATATAATTGTATCTTATTCTGAGTAAGTCCATTTACTACATGTTATTACTCATAATTTTGTTCTTTAAAGAGATCCAAATCACTATATACAATAACATAATTTGTATTGCTATTCTTGGCTAAAGTATCATAAAGACGAGACCTATAAATAACATTACTTCTTGAACTTTTCCTATCCCTGGATTTGCATGCTCTGGTCATTCTGATTCACTTTTAGTCAATACACTATACAGGCCTTCCTATAAGCTGTATGGGATATAACTTTTTTCAGTTAGTGCAAGACAAAAGTCTACTTTGTCTGATAAACTGTACTTATTCTCATCTGAAACCAATTATTTTCTAATAACCCCCCTTCCAAATCATCATCAAAAGCAGCATCACAAGGGCCCAGAAAACCACTGTCTAAGATGGTCTCAAGCAACAGGGCCACATCACCTTTACATTTTGGTTCATGTACTGGAACACTATAAAAGTACAGGATATAATTAAAATCTAAACTGTTACCTATCCTAAAAACTTATAAATATTTCTTTGTTCCATTTTAATCTTCATAATATTAAATCAATTCAACCTTTACAATTTTATCAATTTGTTAATAGCTTTTCCCACATTTCCAAGGTTTCAATAATTCCTCCAAAACTTTTGAACATTTCAGATATACAGAAAAACTTGGGGGGCAGGGGGGAAGTACAATTAACACCAATATGCCCTTCTTCTGAATTCACTTTTAGAGCTCTCTCCTTAAACTCATACACAAACATTATCTCTCTTTAAATACACATTTTATTTTTCTAAACCACTTGACAGTAAGTAGCAGACATCACGACACTTCACTCCTAAATATTTTAGCATGTGCCTATTAAAAACAAGGACAATCTCCTCAGTAACCACAAACCATTATTATACTCCAAATTTAAATATTGATTCAAGATCATGAGTATGTAGTCCACATACAAACTGTCCAAATAAAGCCCTTTAGATCTTTGTGTGAGGATGTGTGTACAAGTACATGCACTTTTAACCCAGGATCCGATCAAAATCTGCATTTGGTTGTCATGTCTGTTTTAAAATCTAGAACAGTCCTCTGTTTTTTTTGTCTTCGACGACTTTAACATTCTTTTAAGAATCTAGGCCAGTTATCTTGCAGAAAGTCTAGCGGTATGTATGTATCTGATTATTCCCCATGCTTAGATTCAAGTTAAATATTTTTAGCAATATTTAACTACTAAGGTAAACTGTGTCTTTCCCATTGAGAGTCAAACAATATCAGTTTTGTCTCACTATTGGTGATGAGAAGTTTAATTTTTTGGATAAGAATGTCTGCCATTTTTTTTCATCATAAAAATACTTACTCCTCTTTGTAAATAACAAAGAGATCCATGGAGTTTAAAATGTTGGGACTATGTGATTATTCTGTTCCTCAATAACAATCTCTCACCTAATAGTGTTAGTAGCCATTGCTGATTGTTGCCAGTTGCTATAATGGAGGTTTTTAACAGCTCTTGAACAAGAGTTGTAAAATTCTGAGCCAACATTTGATCTTTTTACATAACATTTATAGTATCTAAACTAATTTTATTTTCTACCTGATCCACGACATTAAAAAAAAGTACTTGAGCCTGAGAGGCCAAGGCTATAGCAAGTTATGACCATGACTTCCAGCCTAGGCAACAGGGCAAGACCCTGTCTCCAAAAAATTAAAAAAAAAAAAAAAAAAGGGAGTTACCACCATACATACCTAGCTTCATCAGGATGAGTAACCCGTACAGAATCATTAGGTATATAGATCATATTTGTATCTTCGACCTTATAGATTGCATGACCTCCAATATCCGCCATCTTCCTCCTTTTAGTTATTAACACAATATAATAACCTTCTAAGAACCTGACAAAACCTATGCAACAAAAAAGAAAGAGAAAGACGCTTTATAAACTTAGTAATGGCTTTTAGATGCCTATTTAAAAGGCTAAAGGCCTTCAATACATTTCTCACTTTATTATTTCTATGATTTATAGCCACACACATTTTCAGGTGTCTTAGAATTATTCTCTAAGAATATCTATACTGACATTTATCTCACTTAAAAATATTACTCTAAACAAAGCCAAATCATGAGTGATCTCCCATTCACAATTGCTACGAGGAGAATAAAATACCTAGGAATACAACTTACAAGGGATGTGAAAGACATCTTCAAGGAGAACTACAAACTACTGCTCAAGGAAATAAGAGAGGACACAAACAAATGAAAAAACATTCTATGCTCATGGATAAGAAGAATCAATATTGTGAAAATGGCCATACTGCCCAAAGTAATTTATAGATTCAATGCTATTCCCATCAAGCTACCATTGACTTTCTTTGCAGAATTAGGAAAAACTACTTTAAATTTCATATGGAACCAAAAAAAGAGCCCATATAGCCAAGACACCAAGACAATCCTAAGCAAAAAGAACAAAGCTGGAGGCATCACACTATCTGACTTCAAACTATACTACAAGGCTACAGTAACCAAAACAGCATGGTACTGGTACCAAAACAAATATATAGACCAATGGAACAGAACAGAGCCCTCAGAAATAATACCACATATCTACAACCATCTGATTTTTGACAAACCTGACAAAAACAAGCAATGGGGAAAAGATTCCCTATTTAATAAATGGTGCTAGGAAAACTGGCTAGCTATATGCAGAAAAATGAAACTGGACCCCTTCCTTACACCTTACACAAAAATTAACTCAAGATAGATTAAAGACTTAAATGTAAAACCTAAGACCATAAAAACCCTAGAAGAAAACATAGGCAATACTACTCAAGACATAGGCATGGACAAAGACTTCATGTCTAAAAACACCAAAAGTAATGGCAACAAAAGCCAAAATTGACAAATGGGATCTAATTAAACTAAAGAGTTTCTGCATAGCAAAAGAAACTATCATCAGAGTGAACAGGCAACCTACAGAATGGGAGAAAATTGTTACAATCTATCCATCCCACAAAGGGCTAATATTCAGAATCTACAAGGAACTTAAATTTACAAGAAAAAAACAACCCCATCAAAAAGTGGGCAAAGGATATGAAAAGGCACTTCTTAAAAGAAGACATTTATGCGACCAACAAATACATGAAAAAAAGCTCATCATCACTTGTCATTAAAGAAATGCAAATCAAAACCACAATGAGATACCATCTCACACCAGTTAGAATGACGATCATTTAATAGTCAGGAAACAACAGATGCTGGAGAGGATGCAGAGAAACAGAAACGCTTTTACACTGCTGGTGGGAGTGTAAATTAGTTCAACCATTGTGGAAGACAGTGTGGTGATTCCTCAAGAACCTAGAACCAGAAATACCATTTGACCCAGCAATCCCATTACTGGGTATAAACCCAAAGGATTATAAATCATCCTACTATAAAGACGCATGCACACATATGTTTACTGCAGCACCATTTACGATAGCAAAAACTTGGAACCAACCCAAATGCTCATCAATGATAGACTGGAAAAAGAAAATGTGGCACATATACACCATGGAATACTATGCAGCCATAAAAAAGAATGAGTTCATGTCCTTTGCAGGGACATGGATGAAGCAGGAAACCATCATTCTCAGCAAACTAACACAGGAACAGAAAGCCAAATACCACATGTTCTCACTCATAAGTGGGAACTGAACAACAAGAACACACAGACACAGGGAGGGGAACATCACACACCAGGGCCTGTCGGGGGATAGGAGCAAGGGGAGGAAGAGCATTAGGACAAATACCTGATGCATGCGGGGCTTGAAACCTAGATGGTGGGTTGATAGGTACAGCAAACCACCATAGCACATGTATACCTGTGTAAGAAACCTGCACATTCTGCATATGTATCCCAGAATTTAAAGTAAAAAAAAAAAAAAAATTACTCTAAACAATTTAATTCATTCATTCCTTTTAGTCTCACTGCAAATAGGACAGAGGTGCCTTAAGCAAAAATGGATATAAGATTAAGAGGAGTTGTTGTTCCACGGGTACAGAGCTTTAGTTTTGCACAGATGAAAAAATTCTCCAGATCTATTGCACAAGATGCATATAGTTAACACTGCTGTACTGTGCACTTAAAAATGATTGCGATGGCAAATTCTGTTTTTTACCAAAATTAAATACACACACACAGATTATAAAAATGAAGAAGAAATTACAGTAAAGGAAATAATGTTTAAAAACATAGTAAGATTAGTCCAAGAATAAAAGTTGTACATAAGAATGAATCTTAAGATCCTATGTACTATTCTCCACATTCGGCTCTCCATTTTCTAATAGATAATGCAAAGAGGAACACACATCCAATTATACCATGCACAGTGGCTGAAAGATAAAAACCAAACTACTATTTGGAGAAGCTACAGTAGTTCCAAGAACTGGGAGACAATTCCAGAGTGAATCCTCACAAAAATGTACGTGCTGTAGAGAACAACCTCAGGAGAATTCTCCAGCAATGTCAAGGACACATTTCTCAATGCTGTTTCATATGCCAAGGCACAATTCAATAAATGTCATTCTTTACAAACTAAAAGAATGCAGCAAGGCACACAGCTGAATGGAGGTCTAATTTCATTTGAAGATAAAAATCTAAGTATCTCTGGTAACAGTTTCCCAAATGTGTTCTCCATGAAATACTAGTTAATGGAATCCCAGGGGGGAGAGGAGTGGCAGTGAGCAAATAATACTGGACTAAGAAACTTAAAACTCCTGAGAACCTTACAGTACTGTGCTAAAGTACACTGTGAATCTTGATAGGAGATAAAAACCAAGTGACTTTCCAGATTCCTTTGTTCATGGAACCTCCTCCCGCCCCCTGCCTTAAAACAACAAAAACAACAACAACAACAACAACAACAACAACAAAAACCAATGGATATACATTCTGAGGAACATATTTTGGGAAATATTGCCCAAAAGAACAAACTTTATGGACTCTTAATAATTAATGTCAAAAACCAATTTGAGCCAGCTTAAACTAAAAAAGGAATTTATATTAAGGATCCTGAAGTGATGCATGCCACACGTGGGAAACAGTGTGACTGGGCCTCAGGAAAAGCCTAGTCAGATGTGTCTCTGAACATCTACTCCATTCTTCTCTCTCTCCATAGACCAGGCTCCTCCACTTCTCTGGATCACGTAGTAGGAAACACAACTGCTGACAGCTCTGGGCTTTCCATCCAAAACCTTCACTGGAAAGAAAAGGATATTTTTATCAAGTTCAATTTCAGAATTCCTGGGAAAGAACTTGGATTGACCCAACTTGGGTCAGGTGTCCAGCCCAGGACCAATCAACTATGGCCAAAGAATAGAATCATGCAGCATTGGAAGCCATTTTATATGATAACTAGGTGGCCTAGATGTGGCTGGGGGACATGGTTCCAGTTCCCTGGAAAGTGAATAGGTTGGGCAAAGAAAACAATACATCAAGTAAATTACATATCCTTCATGCAATCTTCCACAAGTATCATTTCTGATAGTTTAGTTGTTCTTTTTTTTCATTAAGCTCTAGGGTACATGTGCACAACGTGCAGGTTTGTTAGCATTAGGAGATATACCTAATGCAAATGACAATAGTTTTGTTTTTAAATGAATATTGGAGAGTTATAAATAGAGTTATATTTCATGTCAGATCATTAGAACATAGAGTTGTATATCGGTGACTAAAGAAAGAGCCATATACATTAATGTTCAGCAGCATTATGTTCTCAGCAACACACTAGTTGCCATACAATCTTGGTCAAAAACTTTCAGGTTCCCTGAACTTTGCTTTGCGAGTTAAAACTAACTTTCTTGGTGGTGGGGAAGAGGGGACACTTCTGAAATAGCAATGCAAGGAGCTCAGCAGACTCTTTCCTAGGAAAACAACCATAACTAGTAAAAATAATAAAAACAAAGGAAAACATTAAAAGTTTCTGGAAACTGCCCAAAGGGCATACAGAAAGTGGAGAAACATTTATCCAAGAAAATCTACTGAATCTTGGTAAGAACAGCAAGTCTGGGGCATTTGGATCACGGCCTGCTCCCCTTCCACACTGCCTCCCAGTTCAGTGTGACAGGATATCTACTCTGGGCAGATGCAGCCAAGAAGACAGGGCTCCTTCCTTTCTCTCCAGCTCCCAGTCTAGGACCACAATTTCTGCTCAGGATGGGTAGGCCACCAGGTTTTCTCATCCCCACCAACTCTGTGTTGTAAAAGCTCTATTCCAGGCAAGCATGGCTAAGATCCGGGCTCCTTCCTTCAACCAAGCACCGACTCACAGGGTGGAGGCTCTACTCTAGGCATGTCAGGCCAAGAACACAAGGTCCCATCCCTGCCCAGCTCACTGGCTCATAGGGCAAGCTAGAAACAGTCATATACAGCTGTCTTCTCATCAGAAGCAATGAAAGCCAGAATGAAGAGGGATGACATAAAGAACTTATATATATGTAAGTTCTAGTTCCAATAATATATAATATGTATATATAATATACATAATACATATATACACACATATATCCAGAAGTATATATATATATAGTGTGTGTATATATATATACACACACACACATATCCAGAAGAATCTTATATCTAGTTATCTTTCAAAACTAACTTTCTTACACATACATTCTCTCTCTGTGTGTGTGTATGTGTGTGTGTCTCTCTGAGTGTTATAGTCTATGAAGTCTAAGCTAAGATACTGGTGCTCTGAATTTTTGCTCCAGAATTGGCAAATACTTATGATCTATGTCTTGTTATTGTCAGCTGATGAAAAAAGAACTACTAATTGAATACATTAACATGAATGAGTTGAAATCAATAATGGAAAGATGCCTCAAGAATCTTACTGGCCATGCTACTGAGAAAAAAATGCTATTAAAATAATGGAAAATATTTATATTTTAGAAATCCACAAAACACAAAGTGTTTTTTAAAAAAGGTTAGAGACTAGCCAAAAATGACCTCACTAAAGTTGAAGGGCACAGAATGGGAAAGAAGAAAAAAGCTGATGACAACCTCATTAACAGCAACTTAGGAAGTAGTCATCCTTTCAGAAATATAAAACTTACGAAAGTAAGCATTTCAGAAGCAGCACACACACACAAAAACTGAAAAATGGAATGTAATTGGGATTAAATAATAAATATTTACAAGATAAATTAGTTTTCCTTTTATTCTTGCTGTATATTTATTTTTTAGATAAAATTTCTTACTAATTTCTCTCAACCTGCATTCCAATTGAATTTTAATTTTATGTTTTTAGCTCCAGGCTATTTATATCATTCTACACTTCCCTTTATAATTTGTGTAAGGGAAAGTTAATATACTTCACAAGAGACACTCTTCTTCTGGCACAAATGGCTTCAGTATATTATAAATGAGATTATTTTCCACTTCCTTTTTACTACCAATTAGAAATGACTCTCAACAATTAAAGGCTTCAGTTTGGCATAGACATCCACCAAGAATCAGCCTGTTCATCCCTTAAAACATGAGTTTAGTGCTATCCAAACTGTTCATTCCTCTAACATGATGAACACCAGAACAAGTTTCTTCATCTTCATTCTATGTACTTCTGACCCCAGACCAATTTCACTGAGTACTTTCCAGAAGACAAGATGACGGTCATCATGCAAAAGTGATTTCTCTCTCTCCAAAATAAAAAAGGCTGTGTCATTTGAGAGGGATGCCAAGCAAAACATATTAAAAAGGACAATATGAGAGAATGGGGTAGTATGCAATTCTGGTGGCTGGAGAGGACCCTCACCAGCCCACTAACAGGCAATAATGTAATATCCTGTTTGGGGGGTCACCATGCCAGCCAGCTATCATCTTGCAAGCCTCCAGTGAGAACAGCACTCCAGCAGAGAAGGACGAAAACCCCCCACAAGGCACCCAGTGCCTTTGTACAAGACAGCTCTCTGGAACCAAAGTGACATCTCTACTATCAAATCATACTGCCCCCTAACTAGTCTGAGATTCACACTTTGTTGGTGTTTTCACTGTTATCTTGGATCTGCAGTCTATTTTTAACGGTGTTGTTTTAAATAATAGCTTAGTCCATCACAGTCTACAGTATTGACACTTCTTATTTTGCCACTCCCTTTCAACATACTAGAGGCTTAGAAGAGTGTCGTCTGACAGATGACAGTGGCAGAAAAAGGACACGTACCTAAGGGCTATGCATGAAAAGGAGCTGGGATGATAACAAAACTGAGTAGTATGGGCTACAGGTCATTCCATTCATGTGTCCTAGGACCACATAAAACAACTTAGTGATGGATGCTCACGATCCCATCCAGTGGTTTCCCAAACTTCCTGCTGGCTGTCAAATAACAAAGGAACAGATCAGGAATTGGCCAGGCAGCTACAGGACTGGATTAATCCATTTATAGCAAGGAAAATCCTCTAGGTCAGTAATATTCAAAATATGGCCTAGGGACCAGTGCTGGTCCATGAGCTTTCAGACCTGGCCCATGAAAATATAAGTAAACAAACTGAAAAGAAGGATTTAGAAACTTTAGAACAATTTAGATTGTCCCACAGCATCTGCGTGCATGATCAATGAACCTGCCCTCACACAGGGCATATACCAGTTTGGATAGTACTAAACTCGTGTTTTAAGTCACATGTGGTGTTGGTCTGCAACATGTGATATATGTGAGGGAGGGGGAGAAAAATAGTCCTTTATTACAGATCGTAGAGAAGTATTGTTCAAGATTCTCATGATATGTATACTAAATAAACCATGACAACAATCCAAAACATTCCAACAAAAATATTTTCCACAGATTCAGCATGTTCAAACAGTTAGTGAAGAAAGTATTTTAGCCACAGAATAGAACACAACCATTCTAGTCATTTCACAAATGTATTATTTTGACAACTAGACTACACATTTTTCAAAGTATTTTGTGTTAATAATTTCAGCATTCAGTACATTTCTGAGCTTGTACTAGAAAAATCATAGACTTTTATTACTCTCTGTTTACTTTTCACTGATTCTTAACTTTACATGACTGAAGTAGGATACATAAGGCACATTTCCATAAAATACCAAATGTTTACCAGTACATTACTGTCCTACTTTACTTGCAGGTTAACCTTACGGTAACTTCACCATACATGCACAGTCTCAAAGCTAAAAGGGCTCTAAATTCAACAGATATAGCTAAGAATATCACCTTTAAAAGAAACATGGAGACACCTTCAGCCCTCACCCAGAGTTTATTAATCAAAACTTCTGTGCAAAGTAAACATCTGGTTACAAACTTGGTTATCAATTGATTCAAAGGAAAGTTCTAGTTTTACAAGCTTGGTTATCAATAGGTTAAAAATGAGGCAAAGAATATGCTAAAAGCAAACATGTCAAGAACAATAAAAGGTGACCGAAGCATCACAAGAAAAAAACAGTCCAGCAGTCTAGAGGCCATTTAACGTAAAGTCAAACAGCCCAATACAACTCTGGAATACCCAACGACAGCTATTTTTAAACACAGTTCAGGCTGAGCACAGTGGCTTATGCCTGTGATCCTAACACTTTGGGAGGCCAAGGCAGGAGGATTGCTTGTGCCCAGCAGTTTGAGGCTAGCCTGGAAAACACAGTGAGACCCCCACCTCTAAAAAAAAAAAGAAAAGAAAAAAAATTAGCTGGGCGCGGTGGCATATGCCTGTAGTCCCAGCTACTCAGGAGCCTGAGGCAGGTAGATCACTTGAGACCAGGAGGTAGAGATTGCAGCAAGCTATTATTTGCCACTGTACTCCAGCCTAGGTGACAGAGCGAGGTCCTGCCTCAAAAAACAAAAAAACAAACAAAAAAAAAAACCACACACACACAGACACAAACACACAAAACAAAACCCACACAGTTCAATAAGTGATTTTCACTTCATTACATTTAATCAAGAAAACTTTCAATTTTGAATAATAAAATCTGGCCAATAAGGCATTCAACAGTATATACTTAGGAAATGCCTATCAAAAAAGTTGTGGCCAGGCGCAGTGACTCACATCAGCAATCCCAGCACTTTGGGAGGCTGAGACAGGCAGATTGCTTGAGGCCAGGAGCTTGAGATCAGCCTGGCCAACATGGTGAAACTCCATCTCTACAAAAAATGCAATAATCAGCTTGGCATGGTGGTGCGCACTGGTAATCCCAGCTACTCAGGAGGCTGAGGCACGAGAATGGCTTGAACTCAGGAGGCGAGGGTTGCAGTTAGCCAAGATCATGCCACTGCATTCCAGCCTGGGTGACACAGCAAGGCTCTGTCTCAAAAAAAAAAAAGTTGTAATAAAGTATCAACATTTAAGGGAACAAGCTTAAACTATTATGTAACTATTATTTAAATTAGAGTCTACCATATTTAAAACACATTTTATTTATAGTATTTTTTTCTTAAATTTAAAATATAAGCAGGACTGAAAGTGGAATTTAACATATTGGCATTTATGGCATTTAAACACATGAACTCACATGACACATACAGACATACACATTCCCACAAACACTCATTCATTCAACGTGTAACCAACCTCAAGGGCCTTCTCAAGACTGAGCAGAAGGCATAGAAAAAGGGCTAGGCCTGAGGAGAAGAAACGAGTCATGTTACACTACTCTTTACCTTCCCCAGCAGCCACCTAACACACAAAAAGAGCCTAAAGAGATTATGTATGAAGAGCAATGAGAGCAATCTTAGAAAAGCAAACTCCAAGGATGGCAGAATATAATCAAAGTTTTCATAGACATAGAGTCACAAAATAGAAGGTGCTAATCAGAAGACCCAAAATAAGAATCTGAAAACATACAGTATAGTCAAGTCCATATTAATTTTGTTAATATCTATAGAAACCACTGATATGGTTTGCATTTGTGTCTTCACACAAACTTCATGTTCCATTGTAATCCTCCGTTGTTGGAGGTGGGGCCTGTTTGGAGGTACCTGGTTCCTGGGGGTGGATCCTTCATGAAGTTTACAACCACCCTTTTGATGCTATTCTCGTGATACAGCGTTCTCATGAGATCTGGTTGCTTAAAAGTGTTGCTTAAAAGTATGTGGCACCTCCCCACCCTTCCTTAATTAAGCTCCAGTCATGTAAGACACACCTGCTGTACCTTCGCCTTCTGACATAATTGTAAGTTTCCCAGGGCCTCCTGGAAGCAGAAGCTGCTATGCTTTCTGTACAGCCTACAGAACCATGAGCCAATTAAGCCTCTTTTCTTTATAAATTACCCAGTCTCAGGTATTTCTTTATAGCAATGCGAGAACGAACCAATACAACCACTTAATATTACATACAATCCAGTAGGTTTAAGAAACACAGAGATAATTTCCTAAGTGTTTATAGATAAAAAGACTCAAAATAAGGTGCTGGCAGCAGTGATGCTAAAATACAATAGCCCCCTGCTTTGGCTTTCAAAGTCCGAAGCAATCTGGCCTCGCCTGACTACTCCCCAGCATTCCCAGCACCTGTGGGTACCTTCATGAATGTCCCTCTGCTGTCACCCTTACTGGAGTTCCCTCTTTTCTTCTCTGCATTTATCCATACCTTGTTCCTCCTTCAAGGTACAGCTCATGTCTCATTTACTATGGGAAATCTTTCCTGGCCATTCCAGGTCCAAGTCATTTACCTCTTCTGTGATCTCCAACACCAACGAATTCATGCTACACAGCTTGGCTCTTACTTATAATCTTAGTTGTTTTATGTACACTGGATTTTGTCCTCTGCCACAGATCAATCAGGGACAAACCCATAGTACAGTAAAGACAGGTTTATTGATGCACCACAAGGAGGGACAATGCATATCAGAGAAACCATGGACTATCTTGCTAAACGAGTTATTAACGAATTGGGGGAAAGGTGGAGCTTAGGTAAAATTTAAATGAAGAGGCTCAAACCAAAGCAAGGTGATACTTAAAGAGATCAGTATCACATTTGGACTATGAAGTAGACCAAGGGTCCTGTTTCATTGAAAACAACAGAATCATCATAACTATGGACTACTGCATTCAGAAACCTTGTATCTGAAGCTCTGCACCTGAGTTGGTAAACCAAAGCAGCTTCTCTGTGTCACAGTGACTTGGGTTGTCCAAGTAAATGTGGGATGTTTTATCTTACTAACACAGTTTCAAACAGTGGAGTTTCTGATGGTCTGTGATTTTAGAAACCAAAGTTTCTCAGTGAGTTAAAAAAAAAAAAAAAAAAAAAAAAAAAGCTGTCATCCAAAGAAGGGGGTTATGGCATTTTATAACTATAGACTAACCTTAGGAGAAATTCCTATTAATTTTAAATCCAGTTTTATGTGATTTGTTACTCCAGCTGATGAATGGCAGGGTGGATGTTTACAGTCCAAGCTAATTTTCACTTTTTCATTCACCAATGAGCCAGACAGCAACCTCCTCAAAGGCCAAAAACATTTCTATATTTGTTTGTATCCTAAATAAAACCGAGCAGTGCTAAGTGCATAAGCAGATGCTATAGAAGTGCTGTTTGTTATCCGATGGATGGATAATAAAGTTTTAAATAACCAAAGCTACAGGTAATTATAATTTTAAAGCTTTATAGCCTTATAAACTCCTTTAAGTAGTCTATGTAGAGAAAACAAAAACAAAAAACAAAAGATTGTAAGAAGGGGGCAGATTTCTTACCCACAACACCAAATGCTGAAACCGCTCGAAATAAGCCCGAGGATCCCTTCTGTCCCATCTTTGTTCTATTTCCAAGATCCAAGCGGCCAAGAAGTTCCCTTACTTCTTGTTGAGTATAGACATGCTAAAAGTAAGCACATTTACTCTGTAAGGTTGTGCTTAGACTGTAGATTATTTATTATTTGTGCCTGAAAGTTAAAAGTTACCTACAAGCATCATCAGGTATTTCATACAGAAGTATACAATAGTACACAAGTAAGCTACAATTTTAAGAAGCTAACAAGTTCTCTAACATTAGCAATTAAGGTTGGTTATTGGATCATGCTGCTATACTAAAAAAAACTGTCCAAACCTTATACTCTAAACCAGAGATGCAGAGATTTAAGGGATCTACAGGTAAATTTCAAGAGTCCATGAATCCCTTAAAACTATATGTAAAATTCTGAGTAAATGTGCATCTTTATGAGAAGGCCCACAGATTTTCTCAGCATTTCAAAGGGCTCCGTGACTAATTGCTCCCATCTCCAAATAAAGCCAAGAACCATTACATTATATTGTTTAAAATGTTCAGATAGGTGGGGGCAGAATGGACCCCAGGAGTAGCATGGGAAATCATAGAAAGAATTTATCTAATATTATTACAACACAGAAAATAGTTTTGTTACAAGTAGCTTAGTGAAAATGGATTCCAAACTGTAGTTACTACATATTTGAGAAACCAGGAATCTTTATGGATTCAGAAATATTCACAGAAGGGAATTTCAATACAAAATGTAACTTAAGTTCTTTTGTGTGAAAAAGTTAAACTTAACTGTTCAAACCACCATATAGTATTTCACTTTTGACTAACAACTTCAGGTTTTTGTGCCACCCGAATTCCAGCCTCTGTATTCTTGACTCTGGATAATCTCTTCTGGATAAGAACAGCTTAACATTTCCTTAGTGTATAGCAAATCATCAGAAAAGGTCCTAGAGCTGATTTTTAGGAGCAAAATAAAGTCTGTAGCATAGAAGTCTTCCCTGACTTCAAGTAGCTTGATATTAAAGAACCACAATAGATCATCTCTTTGGCAGATGTAATATTAAGTTACATTGAATCCTTAAAATGTCAGCTCTTTAAGAAACAATACTCATTATCTTACCCTAAGAGTGTGTTTTTGAAAACAAGTCAAAACGAGGGGCAAAGTATAATTCTGGCATACTTCTTGACACCAGTGATTTCTAGAAATCAGATTGGATACATGTGCATAACGTGCAGGTTTGTTACATATGTATACTTGTGCCATGTTGGTGTGCTGCACCCATCAACTCGTCAGCACCCATCAATTCATCATTTATATCAGGTATAACTCCCAATGCAATTCCTCCCCCCTCCCCCCTCCCCATGATAGGCCCCGGTGTGTGATGACCCTAGAACTTAAAGTTTAAAAAAAAAAAAAAAAAAAACACGTATATAACAACTCATCAAAGATTCCTGTATAACACAAGGCATTTAAAACATTCAAATTACCTCTATAATGCTTAAATAAGTAAGTATATATATGGGTGTCTTGGTTTGTAGCATGCAAAGATACTGTACAATTTTAGACATGAATTACATTTTCTTTCTACACTGCTGTAAACATGAACTGTAATACAAACAATAAAATAAATGTTAAAGATTCAAAAAAAAAAAAAAAAGAGATCAGATTGGAGATTCAAATTCTAGCCAACCAAGAAAAATAACTGAAACCTTCAGATTTATGATAAAAATAATATATCACTAAAAACTGTAAGGATATTTCATATTCTTTAAACAACAAGTATGAAAGTTTTTTTGCAGTCAGGTTTGGAGGATACTTACCCTGTCATCAATTATGACCAAATCTTTTGGTTCTGTTCTATCAATCTTCAAGACACGATATTTCGTTTCTGCATTATTGCTCCCAACTAGGAAGTATCTCTATAAATAAAAAGGAATGTCATTAGTTTATCAAGGCATTTTGCCCTATACACATTTTATACCACTTCAGTTTTTGAAATTAAATACATTAATAAAGTCAGGTTACTTTTTAAAGAAATATTTCTGTTATGTATAACCGGCAGATTAAAGGAAAGCTGACTCCAAAAGGTCAATTTTAAAATTAAAATATTCCTAGTGGTTTCATGATAAAGATCAGTCTGATGTCTGAAATGTGCCCAGTAACCAGGTCAGATGAATTCAATTGTCATCTGAATTTAGATAAATTCATAAATTTAGAGATTAATCTAACTGATTGGAGGCTGATGTTTAAGCTTTACCAGGAAGAAGCTCAGGTAAAAATTCTAAAGCTCAACATATAATTAGGAATGCTTAGACAATTATAGCTACTAAAGTACTGACAGCTTATCAAAAAACTACTTACAAATTTTCATAAATGTCTGATAATGTCTTTAATATAGCAACTATAAAATCTACCCCAGAGTCCCGTAAATGATTAAAATGGTTGTCCTTCCCAAATGACCTTTTATAGATAAGCTACAAGAAATTATTATTATTCTTTCTTTCCTAAAACAGTTCCCTGGAGCATTCCGACTAAACACAATCACATTAGTCTTATTAAATAAATAATGGAGGGGTGCTGGGCAAGATGGCTGCCTAGAGGCAGCCAGGCAGAGCAGCTGCCACTGAGGGGCTGGGGCAACCGGAGCACTCCCAACAGATCTGCAGAGGGAAGGCACTGAGAGTGGTGGCGGGAAGACACAGAAGCTGGGCTGAAGAGGGAGGAAGTTGGGAACGCTGCATGGGACCACCATGCACCGGCATTCGTTCCTGGCCCCCAGTGACTCTGGGGAAATGGGTGAGTTGAACTGGTGAGGAGAAACTTACTCTCTCCAAGGCCTCTGGAATCCTGACAGAAGGAGACTCCCTGACCACCACAGACATTCGAGTTGGCAGGGAAAGCTGCTTAGAGAAGTGGTAGGGGCAACACGCTGGCTGATGCAGAGCCCAAAGGGTTTGGTATGGGAGCGTTTGTAGTGGAGCCCAGCCAGGCACACTCATCCCGCTAGGGTTGACTTGTTCCCATAGGAGACTTTAGCCCTAGGGGAACTGTCAGACCTGAACTCTGAAGGGCGCTCTTGCCCATCGGACTGGACAGTTGACCGCAGAACCCCTTGGTCTGCTGACTTCTCTCCCAGGGCCCCAGTCCTGCTTTCAGGGCAGCCTCAGGTGCCCTAGGGGCCTGCATCAGAGCCCCTGTGCTGGTAGACTGGTACCTGACTGGTGAAGAGCTCTAGTGGGGTGGCCCCCATGGCCACCCAGCAGCCTACGCTCTCCCTCCCTCCACTGCAGCTTCCCCCAGGCTCACCACCACTTCCAACATCACTTTGCCAACGTGTGTGCACGGACGGGTTTTGTCTTCCTTGCCCTACCAGTGCATGTATGCGCATGTACCCTTGTCCTGCCACTGCTGCAGTTGGGGGTGCAATCCACCTCCCTCCTTCAGCTGCACTGCCATTGCAGCTGGAGCCTTGGTGGGCACAGAGCCAGCCTCCCCCATCCTCATCCCACCCCTGTGCCAATGCTGCCATGGGAGTGAAACTAGGCACAGAGACCAGTGGACCCTCCCCAACCTCAGTGACCACAATTGCCTTCAGCACACAGAGAGTGTATATAGACCTGCATCTACCAGTGCCCTGCCCCTGTGCTAACAGGATCACCATGATGACTACATGCACACCAGCAGGGCCTCCCTCACCTCCTGAGCTATGCTGCCTCTGCTGCTGCTGTGAATGCCCACATGGAGGCAGGCACCTGCTGGCACCCTGCTGCAGCCACCATGCTTTCGCTGCCACTGGCGCATGTGAATGAGAAAAGATCCCACTGCCACCACACCATGAAACGCTTTGGCTGACACCATCCATCAAAGTGTAGTGACCAGCAGTCACTACACGTTGGCACCCTCAGCACATTGGATACCTAACCTCAAGGAGCCAGAGAACAAAGTCAGAGCCCAATGCAAGTACTCCAGCATTAGAGCACACAGTCCAGGAGTTGGCAGCTGAATACTGGCCCCTATAATCTTCCAGAAACAAAACCTGTCAACTGAATCCACCTTATCCCACAATCGAACCCTTAAGGTCATCAAACAGGATAAAAGAAAAAAAAAGCCATACAAAGGTCAACAGCTTCAAAGACTGAAGAAATATTAGCCCACAAAGATGAGAAAGAACCAGCAGAAGAACTCTGACAACTCAAAAAGCCAGAAGTGCCTTTTTTCCTCCAAAGGACTGCACTATTTCTCCAGCAAAGGTTCTGAACCTGGCTGAGATGGCTGACATGACAGAAATAGAATTCAGAATAGGAATAGAAATGAAGTTCATTGAACTACAGGAGTATGTTAAAACCCAATCCAAGGAAGCTAAAAATCATTATAAAACATGACAGACAAAATAGCCAGCATAGAGAAGAACATAACTGACCTGACAGAGCTGAAAAATATACTACAAGAATTTCATAATGCAATCACAAGTACTAATAGCAGAACAAACCAAGCAAAGGAAAGAATCTCAGAGCTTGAAGACTGGCTTTCTGAAATAAGACAAGAATGGAGAAAAAAAGAATGAAGAGGTATGAACAAACACTCTGAGTAATATGGGATTATGTAAAGAGACTGACTCTACAACTCACTGGTATACCAGAAAGAGAATGGAACCAATTGGAAAACATATTTCCGGATATCATCCATGAGAAATTCCCCAACCTATCTAAAGAAGCTGACATTCAAATTAAAGAAATGCAGAGAACCCCAGTCAGATACTTCACTAGAAGATCACCCCCAAGGCACATTATCATCATATTCTCCAAGGTCAAACGAAAGAAACAATGTTAAAGGCAGCTAAAGAGAAAGGTCAGGTGACCTAAAAAGGGAAGCCCATCGGACTAACAGTAGACCTCTCAGCTGAAACCCTAAAAGCCAGAAAAGATTGGGGGCCAATATTCACCTTCTTGAAGAAAATAATTTCCAACCCAGAATTTCATATGCAGCCAAATTAAGCCTCACAAGCAAAGGAGAAATAACATCCTTTTCAGATAAACATGCTGTGGGAATTTGTTACCACCAGAACTGCCTTGCAAGAGCTCTTGAAGGAAGCACTAAATATGGAAAGGAAAGGCCATTCCCAGCCAACTACAAAAACACACTCAAGTACACAGACCAGTGACACTATAAAGCAACCACATAAACAAGTCTCCAAAATGACCAGCTAACATCCTGATGATAGGTTCACACATACCAATTCTAACCTTGAATGCAAATGGACTAAATACCCCATTTAAAAAGCACACAGTGGCAAACTGGATAAAGGACTAAGACCCATGAGTATGCTGTCTTCAAGAGACCCATCTTACATGCAATAAAACACATAGGCTCAAAAAAAAGGGACAAAGTAAAATCTGTCAAGCAAACAGGAAACAGAAAAAAGCAGGGGTTGCAATTCTAGTGTCTGACTAAACAGACTGTAAACCAACAAAGATTTTTAAAAAAAGACAAAGAAGGGCATTACATAATGGTAAAGGGTTCAATTCAACAAGAAGATACAACTAATATATATATGCAGCCAACACAGGAACACTCAGATTAATAAAGCAAGCTTTTAGAGACCTTCAAAGAGACTTAGACTCCCACACACTAATAGTGGGAGACTTTAACACCACACTGACAATAGTAGACAGATCATCAAGACAAAATGAACAAGGATACTCAAAATCACAGGTGAACTAAAGGAGACTGAGACACAAAAAACTGTTCAAAAGGTCAACGAATCTAGCAGCTGTTTTTTGTTTGTTTGTTTGTTTAACTAATAAAATATATAGACTGGAAGCTAGACTAGTAAAGAAAAGAGACAAGATTCAAACAAACACAATCAGAAGCAACAAGGGGGATATTAACGCTGATCCCACAGAAATACTAACAACCATCAGAGAATAGTCACCTCTATTCACATACACTAGAAAATCTAGAAGAAATGGATAAATTCCTGGACACATACACTGTCCCATGACTGAACCAGGAAGAAACTCAATCCCTGAACAGACCAGTAATGAGCTCTGAAATTGAGGCAGTAATTAGCCTACAAGAAAAAAAAAAAAAAAAACCCACATCCAGACAGATTCCAAGCTGAATTCTAGAAGACGTACAAAGAAGAACTAGTACCATTTCTACTGAAATTGTTCCCAAAAAACTGAGGAGGAGGGGCTCCTCCCTAACTCATTCTATGAGGCCAGCATCATCCCGATACCACAACCTGGCAGAGATACAACAAAAAAAGAAAACTTCAGGCCAATATCCTTGATGTACACCAATGCAAAAATCCTCCACAAAATACTGGCAAATTGAATCCAGCAGCACATCAAAAAGTATATCCACTATGATAAAGTAGGCTTTATCCCTGGGATGCAAGGTTGGTTCAACGTATGCAAATCAATAAATGTGACTCGCCATATAAACAGAACTAAAGACAAAAATCACATGATTATCTCAATAGAGGCAGATGCTTTCAATAAAATTCAATATCCATTCATGTTAAAAACTCAATAAACTAGGTATTGAAGGAACATACCTCAAAATAATAAAAACAATATATGACAAACCCACAGCCAACATCATACCAAATGGGCAACAGCTGGAAGCATTCCCCTTGAAAACCGGCACAAAACAAGGATGTCTTCTCTCAACACTCTCATTCAACATAGTATTGCAAGTTCTGGTCAGGGCAATCAGGCAAAAGAAATAAAAGGTATCCAAATAGCAAGAGAGAAAGTCAAACTATCCCTTTTTGCAGATAACATGATTCTATTTCTAGAAAACCCAATAGTCTCAGCCCAAAGGTTCTTAAGCTGATAAACAACTTCAGTAAAGTCTAAGAACACAAAATCAATGTGCAAAAATCACTAGCATTCCTATACACCAACAACAGTCAAACTGAGAACCAAATCAGGAACAAACTCCCATTCACAATTGTCACAAAAAAGAATAAAACACCTAGGAATACAGCTAACTATGGAGGTGAAAGATCTCTACAAGAACTATAGACCACTGCTCAAAGAAATCAGAGATGACACAAATAAATGGAAAAACATTCCATGTTCATGGATAGGAAGAATCAATATTGTGAAAATGGCCATACTGCCCAAAGCAATTTACAGATTTGACGTTATTCCTATTAAATTACCACTGACATTTTTCACAGAACTAGAAAAAACTATCTTAAAATTCATATGGAACCAATAAAGAGCCCAAATAGCCAACACAATCCTCAGCAATAAGAACAAGGCTGGAGGCATTATGCTACCCAACTTCAAACTATACTACAGGGCTACAGAAACCAAAACAGCATAGTACTGGTACAAAAACAGATACACAGACCAATAGAACAGAATAGAGAACCCAGAAATAAGGCCACATGTCTACAACTATCTAGTCTTTGACAAACCTTACTGAAACAAGTAATGGGGAAAGGATTCCTATTCAATAAGTGATCCTGGGAGAGCTGGCTAGCCATATGCAGAAGATTGAAACCGGACTCCTTCCTTACACCACATACAAAAATTAACTCAAGATGGATTAATGTCTTAAATGTAAAACTCAAAAGTATAAAAACTCTGGAAGATAATATAGGCAATACCATTCAGGACATAGGCACAGGCAAAGATTTCATAATGAAGATCCAAAAGCTATTGCAGCAAAAGCAAAAAATGACAAATGGGATCTAATTAAACTAAAGAGCTTCTGCACAGCAAAACAAATTCTCAAGAGACTAAACAGACAGCTTACAGAATAGGAGAAAATTTTTGCAAACTATACATCTGACAAAGATCTAGTATCCAGCATCTGTGAGGGACTTAAACAAATTTACAAGAAAAAAAAAAAACCATTAAAAAGTGGGCAAAGCACATGAAGAGACACTTTTCAAAAGAAGACATACATGCAGCCAAAAATCATATGAATAAAAAGCTCTGCATCACTGATTATTAGAGAAATGCAAATCAAAACCACAATGAAAGACCATCCCACACCAGTCAGAATGGCTACTACTAAAAAGTCAAAAAACAACAGATGCTGGAAAGGTTTCAGAGAAAAAGGAACACTTATACACCGTTAGTGGGAGTGTATATTAGTTGAACCATTGTGGAAGACAGTGTGGCAATTCCTCTAAGACCTAAAGACAAAAATATCATTCGGCCCAGCAATCCCACTACTGGGTATACACCCAAAAGAATAGAAGTCATTCTATTATAAAGACACATGCACACATATGTTCACTGTAGTACTATTCACAATAGCAAAGACATGGATTCAACCTAAATACCCATCAGTGATAGACTGGATAAAGAAAACGTGGTACATATATATCATGGAATACTATGCAGCCATAAAAAAGTCCTTTGCATGAGCATGGGTGGAGCTGGAGGCCATTATCCTTGGCAAACGAATGCAAAAACAAAAAACCAAATACTGCATGTTCTCACTTACAAGTACATGGACACACAGAGGGAAGCAAGAGACACCGGGGTCTTTTGGAGGGTAAAGGGTGGGAGGAGGGAGAGGATCAGGAAAAATAACTAATGAGTACTAGGCTTAATACCTGCGTGACAAAATAATCTGTACAACAAACCCCATGACACAGGTTTACCTACATAACAAACCTGCACGTGTACCCCAACCTAAAAGTAAAAAAAAAAGAATACTGAGAATGAAAAGAATAATCAAAATATAGAAAAATATTGTATTTAAATGAAAATGCTTTTAAGAAAAACTGAAATGAATTATTCTAAAATTATATCTAAAAAATAAGTACAACTTCATTAGCAAAAACAGATATTTTGCTTCAAAAAGTCCTTTAAAAAGTGACACGTTTTAAACATTGCAAAAGTTGAGAAAACACTGCCACAATCAACTCACATTGTGCCATTTACTATTGGACATATAAGGTGTAGATACACGAAGCAACTAAATAACAAATAAGTCTTTCGATATTAAAGGCCAAAATGAAGCACCACTGCACTGCAGCAGATGCCGTCTAAAAAAAAAAAAAAAAAAAAAAATGAAGCAAGTAGACCATAGGAAATTAGTAAATCAGTGCAGGAAAGATTAATGTGATGAGAAAATGTCAGACAAGTTGAGAAAAACTCGTCTGATGAGTTGGGTCTAGAATTGAACCTTCAAGAATGGATAGATGAGACTATAGATGAGAAAAATGTCAGACGAGTTGGGTCTAGAATTGAACCTTCAAGAATGGATAGATGAGACTATAGATGAGAAAAATGTCAGACGAGTTGGGTCTAGAATTGAACCTTCAAGAATGGATAGATGAGACTATAGATGAGAAAAATGTCAGACGAGTTGGGTCTAGAATTGAACCTTCAAGAATGGATAGATGAGACTATAGATGAGAAAAATGTCAGACGAGTTGGGTCTAGAATTGAACCTTCAAGAATGGATAGATGAGACTATAGATGAGAAAAATGTCAGACGAGTTGGGTCTAGAATTGAACCTTCAAGAATGGATAACACTTTAAAAGGTAAGATATTACTGTATATTAGAACATGAACACTTGGATATACTGTTTTAACTTTAAATCTGTAGAAATAGATGGAATTTTTACTATTAAGTATATATATGTGTGTGATATATGTTTATAAAGTTCTGATTTACTGATAGGTTATGAAGAGCAAAACATAACATGTTAAAAATGATGGGTTAGCCTGATCTCAAGAGGAAAGCTAGTCAAGAAATTCAATCCCGCATCTCCTGGGAGAGGTACAGTTTAGATGACACTATGAGTTATAATGAGGTAGAAATAAAGAAATTATAATAAAAATTAGTGCACTAAGTTGGGACAACCAGTGACAGGATTCGATGTACTGGGGGCACAGTTAGACAAGCAAACAGAAAGAGAAAGGAAGTCAAAGAATCTCAGCCAGGCTTCAGCTAATTCCTGTCCCTGACACCCTACCCACCACTGAGAGGAGAGGGGGTAACCAATCTAACAACATTCACCTAAGAAGAATGGTTTGCAAACTCTATGTGCTTGTTAGCAGAACAGGGAGCCCTTCTTGAGGACTTAAAAAATGGCTTCTAGGAGAGGAAACAGCAAGTGCAAAGACCTGAAAAGGGAAGAAGCCTGGCATGTTTGTTATAGGCACAAGAATAAGCGAGCAAATGTTCGTTCACAAAGCACCTAACACAGTGACTACAGCGGTCAGCACAAAGAAGCCACTCAATAAGTGTTAGTTCCTTTTCTTTCCTTCACTTTGTAAGAAGTCAGTGAGACTATGCCATTGTATTTGAGGAAAAAGACAAACGCCAGAGGAAAACAGAGAGTTAGCCCAAAGGGAGGAAAGCATGTTCAAGACCACAATGGACCCACGATGGGAGAATGTACCAATCTGTTAGTAATCAGTCTATGTCCTCAGGAGGGAAGAGCATGCAAACTGACAACCATGAATAGCATGCTATAACAGAGGTATGAACTAGATGCCATGAGAACACAGGAAGGGCACTTAACTTATCTGGGGATGGTCAGAGCAGGCTGGTGTAGTCCTGATGCTGAGTTTGGCCTTGAAGAACCTCTAAACAGGACTTTGTGCACTGAGCCAAGACAGGGCCAGTGAACCATCCATGTCCACCTGCACCAGTCCCTACTCATCACCTGTTCTCCCCAAAGCACTTTTGTTTCTATCTAAACGTAGTATTTACTTCTGAAAGTCTTGTCTAAAATTGTTTGGGGCTTGTCTGTCCCCTACTATAAGCACCTCGGGAGACTGGGGCTAACTCCTTAACCTCTGGATTTTAATTCCCTAGTCTAGTAGCACAATATGGTACCTCAGGCACTGGCTAAGTGTTAGGTGAAAGAACAGCTATGTACCACAGAGTAATCATTTCATTTGCTGGGTAATTTTCTAAGACATTTACACTAACCCATCTTTTCTGGGTAAGCACATAGAAAAATGGCTCTTAAGTCAACCACTCAGTAAGGAGGCACATCCTAGGTTTAAAAGAGGTAAAATCCCTATATGAAATTCCCTAGAATTTTATTTTTTAATTTTAACTTTTATTTTAGGTTTGGGGGTATGTATATGTGAAGGTTTGCTACATAGGTAAACTTGTGTCACAGGGGTTTGTTGTACAGAATTTTAATAAATCCTACGAAACCTAAAGATTAATTGCAATGGGATTATACTTTGGCAGTCTGTGATTTTAAAAACAGATATAAATCCTGACATGCTCATTGGCAAATGCGTTATTGGACTTTGAAACACACACTTAGGAAGGCAGATCTGTACCTCCCATATCCAGATTCTTCCAAAGAATCCATGAATCAGACAAAGGCTAAAACCCACAGAATCTGGACATAGATTAGAGTGGAGGGAAAGAAATGGGGAGCACTATAACTACCCGCATTCTCTCTCTTCTCAAATAGTCTAAGAATCCTAAAAATGTTTTGTGCAGAGAATAGCGACCTCACGTGGAGCCAGTTATGTGGGAAAGAAAACCCCTGCTTTTCAGCGGGCCTGTTGTAGACCGCGGAATCACTGCCTGCACTGCCCTCTGGTGGGCAGCTCACCATCCACTTTCACACCAATTTTTTAAGTGGTAACTTCCAGAAAGGCCTTGTTTCTACTCGTTCTTATTTCCTTCCTGTTGAATACATCAACTCTGTATATCCTCAGCCTTTATTACATTTAATAGTATGTCTCAAAATGGACCTCAGCATTTTGGGGATTCAAAATTTCCCTAAAGTTTCCCTCCATTAAATTTTTCTCCACTGTTGATTTTTTTCCCAATTTTTAATTTAAAAAAGTTTTCAAAGACAACAGAACAGTACAACGAACACCCATATACCCTTCATTTAGATTCACCAGCTGTTAACACTTTGTTGCATTTGTTTTCTCCCTCCCCCACTCCTGATAGACACTTTCTTCCTCTGAACCTCTGAAAATGAGTTGCAGGTATCATAACACATAATCACAATATCGATACAATATTATGTATGTACAATTTATATTCCAATTTTCCCCACATCTCTCTATAATATCCTCTATAGCTGGATTTTTAAAAGCCAGAATCTAATCAAGGATCATGTATTACATATCTTTATGTAAAGATATGTTACATCTTTTTAAATCTTTTAATCTAGAATAGTCCGTCAGGCTTTGTTTTTCATGACTTCATCTTTAAAGGGCCTACTTTTTTTTTTTTTTTGAGATGGAGTCTCACTCTGTCACCCAGGCTGGAGTGCCGTGGTGTGATCTTGGTTCACCAGAACCTCCGCTTCCTGGCTTGCCGGGTTCAAGCAATTCTCCTCCCTCAGCCTCCTGAGTAGCTGGGATTACAGACGTGCACCACGACACCCAGCTACTTTTTTTTTTTTTTTTTTTTTTGTATTTTTAGTAGAGACAGGGTTTTGCCATGTTGGCCAGGCTGGTCTCGAACTCCTGACCTCAAATGATCCACCTGCTTTGACCTCCCAAAGTGCTGGGATTACAGGCATGAGCCACCACACCTGGCCCCAAGCCCACATTTTTTTTACATAAATTTTCTTGGTGTTTCTATTGATGTCACACATTTGACCACTGACTAGTAAATGCCTCATATGTGTCAGGAACTGGGCTCGATGCCTGAGGAAAAAGATAAATTGAAGATATATTTTAGAGATATAACTTACTGGTAGATGGGATCAGGAAGGAGAGTAATAGATCCAAGTACCTTTAAGCAGACAGCTAGATGATGGTGCCACTTACTGATGTCCAGATGATTGGAGAAGAAACAGGTTTGAAGGGAAACCAAGAGTTCTGTTTACAACATGCCCAGAGAGGCCAAGTGAGAACTCAGTGGGTAAAAGAGCTCAGTGGGTGCCATGCACGTATGCAGCATTTAAAGCCATGGGACTGGGTTAAACCTACTAGAGAGAGTAGGGAGTGTGATGAGAGCCCAAAAAAGCTAGCCTGAGGAACTTCATTATTTAGAGGCTGGATATGCAGAAGGAACCAGCTGAGAAGATTGGGAGGAATGGCTGGTGAATGAGAAAACCCCAGCACAGGGCGGACTCATCAAAGCAAAGAAAGATCATCTGGAAAAGGAGAAAGGTTCAGTTTATTGACATCAGATGCTGCTGAGAAGTCAAGTCAATAAGAACAGAGCATCTGACGACAGGCGCTTATGAGTGGCCCTTCTGTGGGCAGTCTCAGGGACAGAGCGGGGGCAAGATCCACAACAGAGGTGTCTGAACCGCAAAACAGGTAGAATCCTGGATAAAGATTGGGGAGTGGACACCTCTGGTCCTCCCAAACATCTTACTAAAACCATAGTAAAGTTTTTTATGTTCGTTTTTAGGCTCAAGCCCCAAGAGCAAAAGAAGGAACAAAGATAAAGGGGAAAAATAAAAACCATTTGAAACTGAAAAGCATGTGTACCAAAGCTGACTCCTAAAGTGGCAATGGAAAAGTCAAGAAGCAATCCAATTTACATAATAGAACCTCCAAAAGGGAATTTGAGAATTTGAGGCCCCGATACCTCTGTAGTGTCAGAAGAAGATAAAAAGAAGGGAGCACAAAAAGAAGTTAGCACAGCTTCTAAAAAGAAAAAAAAAAAAAAACAAGTTTCAAACTAAAGACCTCGAACAGAGTAACATTAGAAGCTCTCAGCAACAATGCTGGAAGATGGAAGAGAATGACATAAGGCCTTCAAAATTCCAAAGGAAAATTCATTCCAATCCTTAATTCAATATTTATTTTATCAATCAAACCTGAGGGTGGCATAGGACATTTTTAGACATGCATGGGCTTAAAAAAAAAAAAAAATGACCTTTCCATGAACCCTTTCTCATGAAGTAATTAAAGGAAGTACTCTACCAAAATGAGGCCATAATCAAGAAACAGGAAATGATGGGATCCAGGAAAACAGGGAAACTGTCATAGACAGTATGATATAGGGTAACAGTGAAGGGAAACCCCAGGATGGCAGCTGTAGTGCAGACCTTGGGAGCATCCAGTCTGGACTAAAGCCATTGCTTCAAGATGAAACCCAGAAGAATACTTAAGGGGTGTGAATGTGTTGAGAGATTTATACATCTAGAGGAAAGTCAGGGTTCAATTTGTTACAAATTCATAGTAAGAACTAGGGAGTGAAATAAGACGGAAAAGTCATCTCAAGTATTGGCAGAGTCTGAAGAAGCAAAAGGCCCCTAGTTCAAATGGTAGAGGGAAAGGAGATAAATAAAATATCCAAGAAGAACAGGGAAGGAAAGCGAGCAGTAATTGGAGCACACAGGATTTCCACAGACCAGGCATGCCTCACAGCCAGACTCCCTAAATGCACATATACATGCAAGTAGGTGCCTACAAATCAACATCACTGGGGAAAAGGTTTGTGTGTTTGTAGATACATTGGGGCTTGGGATTTGGCAGGAGTTTGGGTGGAGAATTAGGATACCAAAAAAAGCTACATTGAAATAATACCTGTTAAGATAGAAGATGAGCTAAGCTGGCTCTCTTCTGAAAGTTAAGTGTCATTGTTCAAGAAAAGCTCAAAATTTCAATATAGCTTTAACACAGGTGACTTGGTATAAAGATGAGTATTTCTAAACTATATATGTGAAATCCACAATGGAATAAAATAGGTAATCCATTTAACGGGAAATTCAGTATCTACTAACATTATCTCCTTTTATAATGACAGGCTAATTAATCACTCACTTTTCATCTGAGGGAGGAAATCAGCCTTCTTGAAAGAAATTTTAGGTTGTATGACAGCTTCAATTCATGTTAAACTTCACTTGAACTTTCAGATTAAATGTATTTATTTGTAAAGAGCACCACAAAGTTGCTTCTCCCAATCTAACAGTATTGCAAGCCTGACTTCTCACTTAGTCCAGTAATCCCAGTAATTGTGTAATGCAGCCCAGAAGGGGGAAGTGAATCTCAAGAGAGGTCTGCAAGTCTATCCATTAGAGCTTCAGGGCTTTACTCTGGGGAAGCTTCAAATCCTCTGTAGAAGCAAGAAGAATGTCACCTCCAACCACACACTCTACACCAGTTATTAATATAATCGCTGTTTCTCTCTCTCACTTTATATACTTTGGTTTCCTTTTCCAATCCTTAGTCAACTACACCCTATATTGCTCTCTCCCATTCCCTGATTACACAAATCAAGGCTAATTAAGAAAGGTGCATTTCCTCGCCATGTGGTTCTTGTTTTATTCTACTTTCTGTGATGGGGGTGGGAAGGAGCTTCCTTAAATCCTTTTGGAACAAGGCAGACAATAAATGCATACATGTATGCTAACAATCTTGAACAAGTAAGAGTAAAGATTATCCTAACAACTTTCATCTCCCCACCCCCTGCAAAACAGACACATGCAGACCTAGTTCTGTTTAGCTACCAATTTTAACATCAACCATTATGTGTTCATTTCTTTGTTATGAAATGGTCACTTATTGTGATGCTAAGATCCCTATGCCATCACATATTAAGCAAGGGCAACTTCTTGTAAAGGCAAACTGCAGTTTCACCCAGGATAACTTCAAGTTGCTAAATCTCTGCTGGAAATTCCTAGTTGCACTGGGCTGTATGACTGTTAGCGCTGCATTAGGCCTGGGCCACAGGGCATATTAGGGACCAGAGCAGAGTCACAAGAGCTAAGGAGCATACTGAAGGTGCTGGGTGCCAAAGAGAATAGGTAAGTTTGGGAAAGGGTCAACCCTCACAAGCTGGAACTACACTTCCTGCATGTCATCTGCCAACACAGCTCCCTCTCCTCTCCAAATACTCCTCAAAATCCACCTGTATACACAGAGAACAATAATGACCTGAACTTCACCTCCAGAGCAAGTCTACCCAATTATCTTTCTAAATGAAGGCTCAGGACAAGAGACAGCCCATCTTGTCCACTGTCTCTTTTGCTCATTAATGTGTCTCCTAATTCCTTCATAACCAATTAAAGGTAGAGTGTCCCTGATCTGAAAATGCTTGGAACCAGAAGTGAATCAGATTTTGTATTTTCTTAGATTTTTAAAATATACATAATGAGCTATCCTGGGGATGCGACCCAATCTAAACATAACAATTTATGTTTCATATACACCTTAGAGACGTAGCCTAAAGGTAGTTTTATACAATGTCTTAAATAATTTTGTGCATGAAACAAAGTTTGCATACACTGAACCATCAGAAAGCAAAGATGTCACTAGCTCAGCCACCCATGTGGACAATCCATAGTTGTTGGCATTACCACTTGTGGTGTCAGGTCATGTCCAAAAAAATTTTGGATTTTGGAGCATTTCAGATTTCATATTTTCAAATTAGGGATACTCAACCCATAATACACCCCCATCAACCAAAACAAGAATGCCCATTTCTTTCAAACACTTCCCAGCAACGGCTTTGGCAAATCTTTGCCATTCTAACAGGGGAAAAAAGGGAATCTATTTTCATTTTATTGCTTTAATTACTTGCAAGTTGAATATCTTTTCATATTCAAACTTCTTTTTAGTGAGCTACTTGTTTATACCCTTGTCCTTTTTATTGGGTGTTTTATTTTTCAGACTGATTTTATAAGATATTTTTGCACGTAAGGATAGACTGCTTTATCTGTTGTCCAGATTACCAAGACTTTCACCATCTGTCATTAATCTTTTGACTACTTTTAAATTTACATTGATAGTTTTAAATGTTTTATATTAGAAAAGAAAAAAATTAAGTCAATGGTATAAATCTCTATCTTATGAAGCTAGAGAAAGATGAACTGATTGCTATGGTCTAAATGTTTGTGTCCTCCCAAACATTTAAAATTCGTATGTTGAAACCTAATCCTTAACGCAACAGTATTCAGAAGTGGAACTTCTTGGAAGTGATTCAATCTTGAGAGCAGAGCCCTCCTGAATGGGGATAGTGCACTTATGAAACAGGCCCGATGAAGCCTTATTTGCTCCTTCCATCGTGTGTAGACACAGCAGGTCCTCACCAGACACTCAATCTGCCAGTGTCTTGATCTTGGACTTACCAGCCTCCAAACTGTGAGAATCAAATGTTCATTGTTTATAAGCCACCTAGTTGATGGTATTTTGTTATAGCAGCCTGAACAGAATAAGACACTGATTAATCCAAAATGCACATGAGAGGCCAGGCACAGTGGCTCACGCCTGTAATCCCAGCACTTTGGGAGGCTGAGGCAGGCAAATCACTTGAAGTCAGGAGTTCCAGACCAGCCTAGCCAACATGGTGAAATCCTGTCTCTACCAAAAATAGAAAAAATTAGCCAGGCATGGTGGTGTGGGCCTGTAGTCCCAGTGACTGGGGAGGCTACGGTAGGAGAATTACTTGAACCCGGGAGGCAGAGGCTGCAGTGAGCCAAGATCGAGCCACTGCACTCTAGCCTGGGTGACAGAGCAAGACTCCATCTCAAAAAAAAAAAAAAAAAAAAAAAAAAAAAAAAAAAATGCGTATGAGGAAAAAAAATAAGCCTAAGAGCAGAAATTAATTAACCAGAAAATACACAATACAGAAAATTAACCAAGTCAAAAGTTTATTCCTTCAAATCCCTAGCAAGATGAATCAAGGGAAAATGGAAGAGAACACAAAACACCAATGTCAGAAATAAAAGTGAGAATTTTACTACAAATCCTATAGACATCAAAAGGATTATAAGGGAATATTATGGGCAACTTAATGCCAATAAATTCAACAACTAAGATAAAATGAACAAATTCCTGGAAAAACATAATTTATCAAAACTGATTCTAGGTCCACTGAAAATCTGTATAGCCCTATATCTGTTATGGAAAATGATTGATATCATTATCAAAATTCACCCCACAAAGCAACTCTATCCACAAATCTTTCACTGGCGAATCCTAGCAAACACTGAAAAACAGAAGCAATACCAATCACATAATCACTTTCAGAAAATGAACACTTTTTAACTCATTTTATGAAGTTGAAGTTATCCTGATACCAAAATCAGACAAAGACATTAAGAAAATGATAGACCAATATCCTGAATGTATTAATAAAAGCAAAAATCCTTAATAAAATATTAGCATATACAATCTAGCAATATATAAAAACAGTATAAATCATGATCAAGTAGGGTATACCTCCAAAATCCAAGGTTTAACATTTGAAAGTGAATTAATGTAATTGGCCATAATATGCAAATAAAGAAAATGTCATGTGCAGATGTGGAAAAACCATTTGACAAAATTCAATATCCATTCATGATTTTATTATAAAGTCTCATCGGACCAAAGCAAGAAATATTCCTCAATCTGAAAAAGGGTATCTAACCAATAGCTAACATCATACTCAATAGTGAAAGACTGAATACTTTCCCTCTAAGATAAAAAACAAGACAAGAATGTCTGTTCTGGTCACTTCTATTCAACTTTGTACTAGAGGTCCTGGTCAGGGCGATAGATCAAAAAAAAGAAATAAATGGCAAAAAAAAAAAAAGAAAGAAAAAAATGGCAAAAAAAAAGATGGGGAAGCAAAAAGTGTTCCTCTTTCTAGATTACACAATTTCAATTATCCCAAATTGGTCTACAGATTCCATAAAATCCAAATCATAATCCCAACAAGCTTTTTTGATAAGCCTACTGTAAAATTCATGTGGAAACACAAAAGTATAGAATAGTCATAATAATTTGGGAAAAGAATAAAGTTGGAAAACTTCCTGATATTAAGACTTACTATAAAACTACAATTATCAAGACAAGTTGGTAATGACATTTAAAAAAATTAATCAAAGGAAAGAGTTTAAGAAAAGATCCACATTTATTTAGTCAACAAATTTTTTCAAAGGATGCCAAAGAAATTTAATAAAGGATAGGCTTTTTTACAAACAATACGGGACAACTGAGGTACAGACAAAAGTGAACTTTAATCTCTGCAGCCTCCAATAACTCCTAATGATTACTGTCTCTTGGTATTCATGTCCTTCATATGGTCCCCTCCCACCCTGAACAGGGCTAACCTGTGTAAGAATATTGTAGAAATAGATAGAGTGTGACTTCTGAGGCTCAGTCACAAAAGACACTGCAGTTTCCTCCTTGTTTCTCTTGTATAACTCTCTCTGGATGAAGCAGGCTACCGCATTGTAAGGACAGACACTCAAGGAGTCCTGTGGAAATGTCCATGACGCAAGAAGGCAAAGTTCCTTGTCAACAGTCAGCTCAACTTGTCAGGCACGTGAGTTAGCCATTTTGGAAGTAAATCTGCCATTTCTTTCAAGCCTTCAGATGACTGCAACCCAGTTGAATCTTGACTGCAACTTCATGAGATCCTAAGCCAGAATCACTCGGCTAAGTCACTCCCAAAATCCTGATCTACTGAATCATACATTTTTTCCCTTTTTGAGGTAAAATGTAATAACTGCACATATGAAACACAGAGTGATATTTCAACACATGCATACATTGCATAATGATCAAATCAGGGTAATTAGCATATCCATCACCTCAAACATTTATCATTTCTTTGCGTTGGGATCACTCAAAATCCTTTCTTCTAGCTACGTGAAAATGTATGATAAATTATTTATCTATAGTCTGCCTACAGTGCTATAAAACACTGGAGCTTATTCCTCCTATGTAGCTGTTATTTTATATCTGTTAACCCTCCCTCCCTATCATTCCCTCTTTCCTACCCTTCCTACCCTCGAATAACCACAATTCTACTCTCTGCTTCTACAAGCTCAACATTGTTTTTTAGCTCCCACATATGAATGAGAACATTTACCTATGCCTGCCTTATTTCATATAACATAATGTCCTCCACACTCATCCATATTTGCTGTGAATGACAGAAATTCATTTTTTATGGCTGAATAGTATTCCATTGTGTGTATATATACCACATTTTTTAATCCATTCACCTGTTGATGGACATTTAGGCTGATTACACATCTTAACTATTGTGAATAGTGCTGCAATAAACATGGAGGTGCTGATATCTCTTTGACATACTGATTTCCTTTCTTTTGAATATATAAGGGAACTTGATAAAGTTCATGGAAAATGCATATTACAAAAAAGCTATGGATTTCAAAAAATTTTTGCACCAAAATAAACTGATACCAACTTGCTATAACATGTCTGAACAGGATCTAGTTGGAAGTACTAGGAAGGGTAAGAGATCAGTTTGAAAAGAGCCCGTCAGAGCAACATGAATTCTGCTAAAATTGAAACAAGAACAAACATCAAGTCTGTGGTAAAACTTGGGTGGAAGAATGGTGAAATCATTGATGCTTATTAAAAGTTTATGGGGACAATGCCCCAAAGAAATATGCAGTTTACAAATGAATAACTTTAAGAAGGGATGAGATGACGTTGAAGATGAAGCCCACAGCAGCAGACCATCCATGTAAATTTTTCAAGAAAAAAAATTCATCTTGTTTGTTCCCTGATTAAAGAGAACAGATGATTAACAGCAGAAATAGAAGCCAACACCATAGACATCTCAATTGGTACAACTCACACAATTCTGCCTGAAAATTTAAAGTTGAGCACACTTTCCATTTGACGGCTCCCAACACTGTTTCACCCAGATCAGCTGCAGACAAGAGCAGAGCCTTCTACAGAAATTTTAAACAAATGAGATCAAGATCCTGAAGCATTTCTTCGAAGAACTGTATTAAACATGGCTTTGCCAGTATGATCCTAAAGTCAAAGCACAATCAAAGCAATAGCTACCAACAGATGGCAGTGGTCCAATTAAAGCAAAGCAGACCAGCCAAAAGGAAAGGTCATGGCAACATTTGTGTGTGTGTGTGTGTGTGTGTGTGTGTGTGTGCGTGTACTCACCGCATTTTGCTCGTTGACTTTCTGGAAAGCTAAAGAACAGTATCTGCTTATTATGACAGTGTTCTGAGAGAGTCAGCCAACACTTCAGCAGAAAAATACCCAGGAAGCTCCATTCCAGAGTCTTTCTCCACCTCAACAACCTCCTGCTCATTCCTCTCATCAAACATGGCAATTTTGCAAGAGTTTCAATGGAAAATAATTAGGCCTCTGCCTTACAGTTCCAATTTTGCTCCTTCTGACTTCTTTTTGTTTTCTCATCTTAAAAAAAAAATCCTTAAAGGGCACCTATTTTTCTTTAGTTAACAAAGTAAAAAAGACCGCACCAACGTGGTTAAATTCCCAGGACCCTCAGATCTTTATGGATAAATTAAATGGCTGGTATCATTAGTTACAAAAATGTCTTGACCTTGACGGAAATTAGCTTGAGAAATAAAGTTTACATTTGTTATTTTTATCTTTTAATTCCATTTTCCCATGAACTTTTTGAAATCCCCTCATATACACACCCAGTAATGGGATTGCCGGATTTTTAGTTTTTTGAGGAACCTCCATACTGTTTTCTATAATGGCTATACTAATTTACATTACCACCAATACTGTATAAGAATTCCCTTTCTCCATATCCTCACCAGCATTTGATAATTTTTGTCCTTTTGAAACTAGCCATTTTAACTGAGGTGACACGGTATCTCATTGTGGTTTTAATTTGCATTTCCCTGATAATTAGTGACCTTGAGTAATTTTTCATATACCTGCTGGCCATTTGTATATCTTCTTTTGAGAAATGTCTACTCACATCCTTGCCCATTTTTAGTTGGATTATCTGGGGGTATTTGCTGTTGAGTTGTTGAATTCCTTGTATATTCTAGATATTAGTCCCTTCTTGGATGAAGAGTTTGCAAATATTTCCTCCATTCTATAGGTTTCCTCTTCACTCTGTTGATTGTTTCTTTTGCTGTGCAGCTTTTCAGCTTGATATAGTCCCATTTGTCTATTTTTGCTTTTGTTCCCTGTGCTTTTAAAGTCTTACTCATAAAATCTTTGCCTAGACCAATATCCTGAAGCATTTCCCCTATGTTTTCTTCTGGTAGTTTTACAGTTTGGGGTCTTGCACTTAAGCCTTTAATCCATTTTAAGTTGATCTGTGGATATGGCAAGAGAGAAGGGCCTTATTTCATTCTTCTGCACATGGATATCCAGCTTTTTCAACACCATTTATTGAAGAGACTGTCCTTTCCCCAATATACATTCTTAACACATGCACCACACCTTATGCCTAGTGTTCCATTATTGGAACTTGTGGGACTTATTTATATCCTACTGCTCAAGGTCATGGCAAAGGTCTGATTTTTCACACAAAAAAATTTGCAACCTCCAGTATAAATGGGTTAAGTAACACTGCCTTAAATTATCTTTGCCTTATTTTTTTTCTTTACCAAATAATATATGTAGCAGTAGTAGTAACAGCGTGATCTCTTAGAGGTCTTATGAGGATCAAATAATAAAATATATGTAGAATATTTTGAGCTATTATTCTCGTTATTACAACCTACTACAGTTTTTTTTTAATTCATAGAATTTATCTAGTTACCCATAATTTTATGCCTTTTTCTTATTTATTTATATTTTGAGCTTATTACTAAAAACAAAAGAAAACAAAACGTTTCCGCTTATATATTTAAATTTAAAAAAAAGTTATTTAACTAACAATGAAACCAAGACTCAGTGATTCAATGCAGCAGACATTTTCAAGGGTGGTTGCCCAGCCCCAACCATTTGCTGAAACAAAGAGGATGATTCCACAGCTAAATCATTCCTGCCAGACCCTCCCTGGCCATGAATGGTCTGTCCACTCAGGGGATGATACCCAATCATAGTTGAGTCAATCAGATACTTTCTCTAAGTACCTACACTATTTTTGGTAGTGCTCTGAGAGGGTTCTCAAACCTGTTATCTCTTTCCTGCTTTTCCAGAAGTTGAAGAGTTAGGATCTGCCAATGATACCATGCAACGGCTCCCCTAAATTTTGATAAATTTACCTTTTGTCTCTAAGCTGGCCAGAGTTAATTTCCATTACTTAGGCGGTTGAGAGGGGTCACAGCTGAGTTCTAGAACACACCTCTGTCTGTTTGTGTTAGAGCTCCTTAATCCACATCTATGGAGAGTCTACTGTTTGCAAGGCATGACCAGATACGTGTTGTGAGGATCAGCAAGGCTTTGACAGGAAAAGAGGGAGTGTGGCATTATGAGAATAGAGAACAGCAGAAAAACAGAGTAGATACAAGGAACTGAAAGCAATACAGTTTTACTGCAGAATAAGGTATGTGAAGGCACATGGTTGATCCTCAATAAATGTTTCACGAATTGATATTAAATTAGATGTAAAACTAGACAGACAAGTTGAGGATAAAGAATACATGGCTTTAAATGCCAACCTAAAGGATTCAGAGTTTACTCTCCTCAGAATTGGGACTACTGAAGATTTCTGAGCAGAAGAGCCCTATAATATGAATTGTGCTTTCTGAACACTAATATCTCACGCAGTCCTCATGAGTGATTAGCTTTTTAATGGGCTGAAATTTGCATTTTATTTATGGCCAGATGCGGCAGCTCACGCCTGTAATCCCAACACTTTGGGAGGCCGAAGCCAGGTGTTTTAGATCAGCCTGGCGAATATGGAGAATCCCTGTCTTCTACTAAAATCACAAGAATTAGCTGGTCATGGTGGCACATACCTGTAACCCTAGCTTCTTGGGAGGCTGGGGTGGAAGAATTGCTTGAACCTGGGAAGCAGAGGTTGCAGTGAGTGAGCCAAGATAGCACCACTGCACTCCAGCCTGGGTGACAGAGCAAGACTCTTACCTCAAACGGAAAAAAAAAAAAATTATTTATGTTTCTAACTAGGGACATCTAGCAGCACATTTTACAAAAAATAGGTTTCATTTCAATGTCAAATGATACTTCTTTATGACTCTCATTAAAGAACTGAAAATACTTGCAAATACAGTATATTTGATAATTTCATCTTCTGATCTAGATCTAATCAAAGTTGTCAGCAAAATTAATTTAAGGTCAACAATTCTCTACTCATGTTAACCTGAGGAAGAGGTTATTGTGCTATTAGGACTATGTTATAACTGAGAAACTGTCAAATGCCTTCTCGTACTCCTCTAATGGAGACAACCCAAGTTTCAGAGAAACAGATTATAAAGCACTCTATAACACAGTGAAGAGCATTATGCAAATATCTGGCATATGCAATCTTGTTAGCACGAAATGGGTAATATTAAACACAGTCCCTAATATCACTGTGGCACCCCAATTTAGAGAGCTATACTGTACCAACTTTGCTTTCCACCCACAGAAAGGACCAAGCATGAAGTTCTATAAACACCATTCCCCCTTAATTGAGGAACTAGTAATTGAAATACATACAAACTGATCGGCTTATTCACTATTTACATGGCCATTCAAAGTAATACAATTTTAAAAGTAAATGTTATGTTGAAAAAAGTCAAGTGAAAAGCAAGATGTTATCCAACCAAATTAGATGTCTTTAAACAAAGTAACTTTTTCTTTCCTTTCAAATAAGAAAGAGAACCAAAAAATTCAGCAATAGAAGTGTAATTCACATCAATCGCAGTGATGGTATACCATGGAATAGGAAAAAAGTTACGAGCCATAGTTCAAATTTTTTCACACCCCTGCCTGTACTGTAACTTGTGAACTCTAGAACTTTAACACTTTCTGAAAGCTGAAAAGAATCCAGTAACTCGTACAGAGAACCTCATGAACAGTTCCTGAGGTACCACAAGCACCTGTTTCCAGCATGTTCCAGCCATGGCTTGTAAGTGGACCTGCAAATGCTGCAACGTCCAGGGTACCAAAATAGGGGAAAGGCGCCCAGGCACAATCCAAGGGAGCTAGCTTACCTCAAGGCTGTGTTTGACAGGGATTTGGGAACTGGAGAGTAAGGAGGAGGAGGCAGGGTACAGCCTCTGCCATACGGCCCCACACCCACTGGCAGACATCCATCCTCCCGCACCCCCCCCCCCCGGCCCCCCTGCCGCGAGGGGTACTCACAGCTCTAGTCTCATACAGAACCAGCTTCTGGACTGAGCTGATAATGGGGGCGGCGGCCGAGGGCATAGCAGCTGCAAATGGGGGTCCCACAACAGGGCACGAGCCGCCGGACCGCCCCAGGAGACTCGGCGAGAAAACTCCTCAGACCCTGGACGTCAAGTCCAGCCAGGAACAACACCACCTGGGCACTAAACCTATAGATGATCAGGTGTTTCCGGATTCCTGCGCCCCGCTTCCAAGCAAGCTCCGCCCCTCACGGCAGGAGCGGGGCTGGAGGACGTATCATAGAGAGGTCGGATAGAGGCTCCCGGGACCTGCGTGCTGCCAAGAGAGGAAGCGAAGGGCGCCATCTTTGGTAAGGACAGGAGGAAAACGTGGGCGGAAAAAAAAGTCGACGGGTTAGTTGAGTCTATTTATCTCCTCCCTCTCTGGAAAAAAGAGGAAGGTGGGATTGGGTAACTTCTTTTGAAAAGGATTCTCCGAGTAGCAGGATAGATCGTTGTGTTTTCACTGCCTGCTGCTGAAAGCCGGCCCTCTGACAGTCCTTCACTGAGTGTCAGCTTCCCCTCACCTCTAATCCATGTTGTACCTACGCTGTGTGGCCCGAGGAATTGTTTTAAAATCACCTAAAGCTGGAAAGTGTGGCTTTGCCACACGTTTGTGCCTGAGACTAGCCACTTGAAGTTTTCGACAGAGACTAGCGCGGTGTGGCGGAGCCGCGCTCGAAAGGAGGTTTCTTCATTTCGTGTGTGTTACATAAGTGGGCATGCGTGTACCCCCCTTCCATAGTTGTGAAAATGAGTGCATTAGAATTATGAATGCCAAATTAGGTACAAAAGTGACTATTTCGAATTGGAACAGAAATGACAGTGAACTACAGCCCCGCCTCCCGAGGCCCCGCCCTCCTAGCAGCCCGTGAGCGGCTGCCTGAGGTCTCCCCGGCAACCTCCCAACAGCCAGGCGGAGCCCCTGGAGGCGGTTGCTGCCCTGAGGAGGGTCCGCTGCGGCCAGGTAAGGAGCTTTCCCGCGGCCGGCTGGGTAGTGGTTCGCCCCGGAGGCACCTTGGTATCTGTTGCACGGAACCCTGCCTCCTGCGGGGACCCCCAGACCAGCTCCTTTTCTTGCAAAACGGTCTCTGTAAATTCACTTTTTAAAACCACGTCTCCTTTCAACGACTGAAGTATTTATTCCACAAATATTTACTGAACACCTACTGCAAGAGTATAAGATTTAGGGGAGAGGCAGCGCTCCTAACTTAGGCGGCAATGCTAGGTTTCCCAGGAAACCTCTAAACCTCAGAATCCTCCGCTAGAGGGCTTCTCAACTGCTAAGTGTAAGGAAACTTTTTTAAAAATTACAGAATTATAGCATACACAGATAACATTCATGTAGTACGAAAGATTATATTGTAAATTAAAACTTGAGAAACTAAAAAAAGTTAAAAAAATACTTAATTATATGTTATTTTGCACTTTTTCCCCCCTGTAGTTTGGTACTCCTTTTATTAAGAACTAGAAAGATGGCCGTGTCCATTCTGGCATTTTGAACTTAGATCTTTTAGCTGGGAAAAATAATTAGCTGCGTTCTGTTTCATAATGAAACCAACTCTTCTGAATATTAGTTAAATATTTGCACAGTGTTTTTATGTAGGATAGCAGCTCTTAAAATACCTTAAGGATTCTAGTTTTCGATTATTATGGTTTAGCACTTCCATTTTAACTTTGTCTTAATTTCTTTCACCCAGAATTAGATCCGAAGACAAAACTTTGAGGGCAGGTTGTTTATATGAGACGTAATCCCAGGAAACAGGAGCAGGGAGGGGAAGAAAACTAATAAAGGGAATATTACCAAAGAAGTTTCTTTGTGGGCTGAATTCACTAGGGAATACTGGGAGGCATGTCTCAGTTATCCCCTCTTAAGGGGCAAGGAAGCTGGAGTATTTATTCGCCAACTCCCATCAGTTATTGGATGAAGCCTGATACGGCAGAACATTGATTCCCTAGAACTTCCAGTCTACCCTATGTTCAGGGAGAGTAGGTTCTGGCAGCTGGAGAGAGCCCATGGGCAAAAAGTCGCACACGCTGACATTTTGGAAGTTGGGCTGGTCGTGCATAGGAAAGATGTATGTCAAGTGGATAGGGGGAAGGCACTAATAGCAGCTGCTATATTCCACCCTTTGCAGCACTCATGTCCACTCTTCCTCCACATCAAGTTCACCCCATCCCACCCTAATTCTTTAAGGTAGTGGCTAGTCTCAGTTTTTAAAAGAAAAGGACTTACACAAAAAAGATTATGGGACAAGCTGCAGAATCCTCTACTGCAATTAATCCAAGGTCTGTAATTGATCATCTCCTTCCTCTACCATCATTCTAGATTTTCCTTACTCTTGGCCAACACTTCTGCTGGTCTGTTGTTTGCCCAGTAGGATAACGAGCTTTCATTCCTGAGGAGTGTAAGCCCTTGGTTACTGTGTCATTGTCAGGTTTTGGTAGCTGCAATTACCCATTCACTGGACGTGAAAGCGTCAAGAGCTGTCTCAGAGAATCCCCTGAGTTCAAGAAATGCATCCCCTATCCCACTTATCTAGCAGTTTGTGGCCATACCACCCTTAGCAACCCCAATCTCATCCAATTACATAGCAGCAACCCTATCTCCATCTGCCAGTGCAATAACTTACAGGCTTGTGGAGTCAAAAATGACCAGGTGGCAGCAGTAGTTTTAAGATTTAAAGAAACCTTTACTGGGTCCCCTGATAGAACCGTCTTTCCCCTCCACCAGACCCAGGACCTCTTGTTCAGAAGTGAGGTGCAAATTTCCCAAGTCAGTCACTGAGAGTATTAGTGAGAGGGGTCACTCCTACTTCCAGCCCTTGATTCAAAGCATATTCCTCATCTTGAAGTACATTGTCTCAAATCCCAGGCTAGCACTTTAGTTGTGCCTTTAAGAGGCCATTCCAACATTCTGTCAAACCAGCAGCTTCTAGGTGAAATGATATGTAAAAAGGGTCCTCTGATCCAAGGCAATATTATATGAGATTTCATGAAGATAAATGAGACATAGTCTAAACCTTTAGGTAGTGGTGCTGGCTAAGGCACTGCAGGTAAGAAAAACAAGCCCATATTAGGAGCACTTGTCACTTGCCCCTTCAAAGGTGAAGGGGTCTTGTGTAATCAATTTGTCACTGAATGTTTTGTCTCCTAAAGGGATTGTACCATAGTGAGGGCTCAATATGAACAGGTCTCAATTTGTAATCAATGTGTCACTGAATGAATGTTTTGTCTCCTAAAGGGGTTGTATCATATTGAGGGCTTAATATGAACAGGTCTCTGCCATGAATGGATACAACATTCAGCAGCAGTAGTGTAGCTAAACCAGCCTGGTGAAAGGGGGCCTTGTTATGAGCCCATGCCTAGCCTTCATCACCTTCATCCCCGCCACCATGCCTGCTTCATTTACAAACCCATTATGCAAGCATTGAGGTGACCAGAAGCAAAGATTGGTTCGTGTCTACTGGATAAATTATCCTATCCGCCTGGGTTTTTCAGTGCCTCTTCTGAGGTGGATGCTTTCTGAGATACAAATATCTATGTATTTTACATCCACTAATATTAGTTTTCTCTGCTGCATAGCGAATTACCACAAATTTAGCAGCTTAAAATACACATTTGTGATCGCACAGTTTCCATGGCCAGGGGCCCTGGCATCACTCAGCTGGGTACTCTGCTCAGGGTTTCACAAGGCTGCAATCTGGTGTTGGCTGAGATGAGATTCCATCTGGAGATTGACTAGGGAAGAATCCACTCCCAAGCTGATTCACATTGTTAGCAAGCATCATCGTTTTGTGGTCGTAGGACTGAAGTCCCTGTTTTCTTACCAGCTGTTGGCAGGGGCTGAACTCACAGGCCACCCACTCTTCCTCATCATGTGGTCCTCTCACAGCATGGCAGCTTACTTCTTCCAAGCCAACAGAAAGTCTCCCTCCAGTCCCTTAAGATGGAATCTTATACAATGTAACATATTCAGGAGACAGACATTCTATTACCTTTGCTATATTTAGAAGCAAATTACAGACCCCACTCCCACTCAAAGGAAGAGGATTGTGCAAGGGTGTGACTCATTGGAGGTCAGATTAGGGTTTGTTGGCTACACCACCCTCATAGGCCTAATCATATGCTTCTTCCCCAGAACTCTTTTTCTCTTACCTTCTGATCTTGTACCTTCTAGGCCCTTGATGAAACCATTTGGCATTGTCCTCCAAACTGAGGGCCTAGGAATACTGCTTAAAGCTCTGCCTGCCAGGAAGATTTCCCCTAATCACCATTTTTCAGAGCTACTTGTGAGAGGAACTAATGTCTGACAGCATTGCATTTACAGTTTGTACCAATATATTGTGATTCGTCCATGAATTTTGTTTTCATTTTCTGTCAGCTGTTCTTAGGGAATTCCACACGAGGTGTGAGCTGAAAGAGACACTGGTGCACGAGACAGGTGACATGGGCATCTGGGTTGCTTACTTATGAAATTTATTTATACCCTGAAGACCTGTTTGAGCCTGATGCCAATGTTCATTTTTATCACATAATAGGTTGCTGCTGTGCCTGCCTGAGTTTAGGACTTGACTTGTCTGACATAACCAGCTCATAGTGGATACTTCCAGTTGCATAGTCATTTGATAACCCATGACCAGGCATTCATTCTCTACCAGAGCCCGTGAGCATACCAAGAGCTGTTTTTTGAATGGGGAATCGTTCTCTGCTGCAGACAGTAAGGATCTACAGAGAGAGGCTCCTTTGTGTCTTTCCTAAGACTCCAAAAGGTATCCCTACATACCACAGCACTGTGGGACCTTTAGTATTGCAGGATCTAGCCAGATATATGGCCCAGGAAGCAAAGCCTCTGGTGCTGCAACCTAAAACTACAGAGCTTTTCTTGCTGTGTGCCCCACTCAAAAACAACAGCTTTCCATGTCACCCACTAAATGGGTCAAAACAGTATTCTTAAGTGTGCTTCATGCTCTCTTTGAAAACTAAAGAGGCCTACAAAATACTGTGCCTCTATTTTAGAGGTAGAAGGTACAAGGTACAGTAACTCATCCTTTACCTTGGACAGAATGTCCCAGATCACTGACCTTTTAAAACTTTACTGAAGTAATAAGACCTTCAAACTTTGTAGGTTTATCTCTCACTTTATACTGCTTATGTGTCTTTATAAGGGGATCCGGGACACTTGCCACTTCCTGCTCACTGGTCTGATATTGTCAACATTGTGGATCAAGACCCCTTTATACTATATTGTCTCAAACAGCAGGAGAGTCCTTGGGTAAGACTGGATGTTCGCTGTCACTGCTCTAAGTGAATACAAATTGCTTCCAATCCTTTCTTCATGGGGATTGAAAAGAAGGCACGCATTGCCAGATCATCAGCTGCATAAAAAATACAAGATACTGTGTCTATCTAGTAAAGATCTCATCCTTACAGCAGTTGCAACTGAGACTACCAGCTTGTTAAATTTGCAGAAGTCTACCCTCATCTGTTGTGCTCTGTCTAGCTTCTATAAAAGCAAGATTGGAGCAATAAGCAGGATTATACATCTTTTAAATTGTTGTTCATATCACTCTTCATTCAGAATGATTTACTCTTGGTTATCTTGCTCAGGTGTAGAGGACCCAGTATGCAATGTCATGAGCTTCCACTTGGTCTTTTCTTTTTCTTATTATTATACTTTAAGTTCTGGGATACATGTGCAGAACGTGCAGTTTTGTTACATAGGTGTACACGTGCCATGGTGGTTTGCTGCACCCATCAACCCGTCACCTACATTAGGTATTTCTCCTAATGTTATCCCTCCTATAGTCCCCCACCCACTGACAGGCCCTGATGTGTGATGTTCCCCTCCCTACATCCATCTGTTCTCATTTTTCAACCCCCACTTATGAGTGAGAACATGCGGTGTTTGGTTTTCTGTTCTTGTGATAGTTTGCTGAGAATGATGGTTTCCGGCTTCATCCATGTCCCTGCAAAGGACATGAACTCGTCCTTTTTTGTGGCTGCATAGTATTCCATGGTGTATATGTGCCACATTTTCTTTATCCAATCTATTATTGATGGACATTTAGGTTGGTTCCAAGTCTTTTCTGTTGTAAATAGTGCCTCAGTAAACATATGTGTGCATGTGTCTTTAGAGTAGAATGATTTATGATCCTTTGGGTATATACCCAGTAATGGGATTGCTGGGTCAAATGATATTTCTGGTTCTAGATCCTTGAGGAATTGCCATGCTGTCTTCCACAATGGTTGAACTAATTTACACTCCTACCAACAGTGTAAAAGTGTCTCTATTTCTCAACATCCTCTCCAGCATCTGTTGTTTCCTGACTTTTTAATGATTGCCTTTCTAACTGGCATGAGATGGTATCTCATTGTGGGATTTGCATTTCTCTGATGACCAGTGATGATGAGCATTTTTTCCATATGTCTGTTGGCTGCATAAATGTCTTCTTTTGAGAAGTGTCTGTTCATTCCTTTGCCCACTTTTTAATGGGGTTATTTGTTTTTTGTTTTTTTTTTCTTGTAAATCTGTTTAAGTTCTTTGTAGATTCTGGATATTAGCCCTTTGTCAGATTAATGGATTGCAACAATGTTCTCCCATTCTGTAGGTTGCCTGTTCACTCTGATGATAGTTTCTTCTGCTGTGCAGAAGCTCTTTAGTTTAATTAGATCCCATTTGTCAATTTTGGCTTTTGTTGCCATTGCTTTTGGTGTTTTAGACATGAAACCTTTGCCCATGCCAGTGTGCTTAATGGTATTGCCCAGGTTTTCTTCTAGGACTTTTATGATCCCGGGTCTTACGTTTAAGTCTTTGATCCATCTTGAGTTAATTTTTGTATAAAGTATAAGGAAGGGGTTCAATTTCAGTTTTCTGCATTTGACTAGCCAGTTTTCCCAACACTATTTATTAAATAGGGAATCTTTTCCCCATTGCTTGTTTGAAGTCAGGTAGCGTGATGCCTCCAGCTTTGTTCTTCTTGCTTAGGATTGTCTTGGCTATACAAGCTCTTTTTTTGGTTCCATATGAAGTTTAAAGTAGTTTTTTCCAATTCTGTGAAGAAAGTCAATGGTACTTGATGGGGATAGCACTATAAATTACTTTGGGCAGTATGGCCATTTTCACAATTTGATTCTTCCTATCCATGAGCATGGAATGTTTTTCTATTTGTTTGTGTCCTCTCTTATTTCCTTGAGCAGTGGTTTGTAGTTCTCCTTGAAGAGGTCCTTCACATCCCTTGTAAGTTGTATTCCTAGTTATTTTATTCTCTTTGTAGCAATTGTGAATGAGAGTTCACTCATAATTTGGCCCTCTGTCTGTTACTGGTGTACAGGAATGCTTGTGATTTTTGCACTTTGATTTTGTATCCTGAGACTTTGCTGAAGTTGCTTATCAGCTTAAGGAGATTTGGGGCTGAGATGATGGGGTTTTCTAAATATACAATTCTAAATATACAATCATGTCATCCGCAAACAGGGACAATTTGACTTCCTCTTTCCCTGTTTGAATACCCTTTATTTCTTTCTCTTGCCTGATTGCCCTGGCCAGAACTTCCAATACTATGTTGAATAGGAGTGGTAAGAGAGGGCATCCTTGTCTTATGCTAGTTTTCAAGGGGAATGCTTCTAGTTTTTGCCCATTCAATATGATATTGGCTGTGGGCTTGTCATAAATAGCTCTTATAATTTTGAGATACATTCCATTAATACCTAGTTTATTGAGAGTTTTTAGCATGAATGGGGTGTTGAATTTTGTTGAAGGCCTTTTCTGTATCTATTGAGATAATCATATGATTTTTGTCATTGGTTCTGTTTATGTGATGGATTACATTTATTGATTTGTGTATGTTGTACCAGCCTTGCATCCCAGGGATGAAGCTGACTTGATTGTGGTGGATAAGCTTTTTGATGTGCTGCTGCATTCAGTTTGCCAGCATTTTATTGAGGATTTTTGCATTGATGTTCATCAGGGATATTGGCCTGAAATTTTGTTGTTGTTGTTGTGTCTCTGCCAGGTTTTGGTATCAGGATGATGCTGGCCTGCCTCATAAAATGAATTAGGGAGGAGTCCCTCTTTTTCTATTGATTGGAATAGTTTCAGAAGGAATGGTACCAGCTCCTCTTTGTACCTCTGGTAGAATTCGGCTGTGAATCCATCTAGTCCTAGACTTTTTTTGGTTGGTAGTCTGTTAATTACTGCCTCAATTTCAGAGCTTGTTATTGGTTTATTCAGGGATTCAACTTCTTCTTGGTTTAGACTTGGGAGGGTGTATGTGTCCAGGTATTTATCCATTTCTTCTAAATTTTCTAGTTTATTTATGTAGAGGTGTTTATAGTATTCTCTGATGGTAGTTTGTATTTCTGTGGGATCAGTGGTGATATCATTTTTTATTGCATCTATTTGATTCTTCTCTCTTTTATTCTTTATAGTCTGGCTAGCAGTCTATCTGTTTTGTTGATCTTTTCAAAAAACCAGCTCCTGGATTCATTGATTTTTTTGAAGGGTTTGTCATGTCTCTATCTCTTTCAGTTGCTCTGATCTTAGCTATTTCTTGTCTTCTGTAGATTTTTTAATTTGTTTGCTGTTGCTTCTCTAGTTCTTTTAATTGTGATGTTAGGGTGTCGATTTTAGATCTTTCCTGCTTTCTTTTGTGGGCATTTAGTGCTATAAATTTCTCTCTACACACTGCTTTAAATGTGTCCCAGAGATTCTGGTACGTTGTGTCTTCATTCTCATTGGTTTCAAAGAACATCTTTGTCTCTAGCTTAATTTCGTTATTTACCCAGTAGTCATTCAGGAGCAGGTTAGTTTCCATGTAGTTGTGTGGTTTTGAGTGAGTTTCTTAATCCTGAGTTCTAATTTGATTGCACTGTGGTCTGAGAGACTGTTATGATTTCTGTTCTTTTGTGTTTGCTGAGAAGTGTTTTTCTTCCAATTATGTGGTCAATTTTAGAATAAGTGCAATGAGGTGCTGAGAAGAATGTATATTCTATTGATTTGGGGTGGAGAGTTCTGTAGATGTCTATTAGGTCCGCTTGGTCCAGAGCTGAGTTCAAGTCCTGAATATCCTTATTAATTTTCTATCTCATTGATCTGTCTAATATTGACAATGAGGTGTTAAAGTCTCCCACTATTATTGTGTGGGAGTCTAAGTCATTTGTAGTTCTCTAAGAACTTGCTTTCTAAATCTAGGTGCTCCTGTATTGGGTGCATATATATTTAGGATGGTTAGCTCTTCTTGCTGCATTGATCCCTTTACTATCATGTAATGCCCTTCTTTGTCTCTTTTGATCTTTATTGGTTTAAAGTCTGTTATATCAGAGATTAGGATTGCAACTCCTGCCTTTTTTTGCTTTCCATTTGCTTGGTAAATATTCCTCCATCTCTTTATTTTGCACCTATGTGTGTCTTTGCACATGAGACGGGTCTCCTGAATACAGCACATTGATGGGTCTTGACTCTTTATCCAATTTGCCAGTCTGTGTCTTTTAATCAGGGCATTTAGCCCATTTACTTTTAAGGTTAATACTGCTATGTGTGAATTTGAACCTGTCACTATGATGCTAGCCAGTTGTTTTGCCCATTAGTTGATGCAGTTTCTTCATAGTATCGATATTTAATAATACTATTATTTTGCTAATATTTTATCATTTCCATTTTAAAATTTTATTTGATCAAGTAATATTTAGAAAAATATAGTTTTCTTTTTTCTTTTAAATATTCGACAATTAGGGGTTTTTAAAATTCTTTTATCACTCTTTTTAACATTGTTTTATTGTGATCAAGAGATATGTCCCATGCTGTTTTACTGTTTACATAATAGAAATATTCAATGGGTATATATAAATATTTCATGAGTATGAATATGTAGTCTACAAGTGCTTAAAAACAAGAGACAGTCTTCGTGCAAAAACAAATAAAAAGTTATGACCTTATTTGTTTCTGATTCACTCCAAAAGAGTTGGACTAAGTTGAAAACTGTTCATGTTAAAATATTGAGGACTCGAGCTTCTGTGCTAGAAATCCGCTTAAGAGCAAATCCAAATAGCAAAAGGTTTCTGAAAACAACTTTAAAATAAATATTTGTTCTTGCAGATATTTGTAAAATATTACAAAAGAAAAAATGTAAAACCTACATTACTGTTGGAAAAGTTTTCTTCATGGAATTAACCAAAGCTTCCTAAAATATGAAAATATGAATCTAATACATTTAGCCAACATTACCTTTTCCATTTCTGGTAAAAATTATACATGCACCTATGTTGCATGTGCATGTACAACATATTTAACTTTAATTTGGTTTTCAATATAATACACACAAATCTGTGTGTTTATACATATATATGTGTTTTTTCCTTCAGTTAGTCTTTCAGAAACACTTTGAGCTCTCCTTTATACAACATATAGTTGGATTTTGTTTTTGTCTCAAATTAAGAGCTTACTATTATTTTTATAAATGAGTTAAACTTATTTGCAATTACTGACAAAATTCATGTGTTTAATGGTACAAAATGACTTCTGGGCTAAGAAAATTCACAGGTTATTTCAATTGTTCCTAGTCACCTCCTCCAACCAAATTAGGCAAGTTAACAATCTTACCCTGTTTTATTGTAGTATTTTGTATCATGACTTCTCAAGAGAAGACAGAAGAGCATCCTTTTGCAGATATATTTGATGAAGATGAAACTGAAAGGAATTTTTTGTTGTCCAAACCTGTTTGCTTTGTTGTATTTGGGAAACCAGTAAGTTATCTCTTATTATTTTGTATAATTTTTTTTTAGTTTTAAAATCACAATTTTCTAAGTTACCGTATAAAAATAAAAACCACATATTGTGCTCATTTTTTGAGCTTCTGATAAGTTTTCATTATATGACCTAAAATCTGACATAATATTGATTATAAATTCATAACTCTCTCTCTTCTTATGTGTTATAATTGAGAAGGAACCCAGACTATATTTAAATTTGCTTTTATATTATGAGGAAATTAACTCACCAAAACATCGCACATGACAACTGTTAGTAGTGTGCGATCTGAGGTTACTTCAGACTTTATTTGCATATGAAACTTCCTTTGCAATTTGTTGTGAGGCTCTCTGGATATGTGAAGACAGGACACCATCAAGATGAGCCAGGAGGTTCTCCTGTTAATGTCTGAGATTCTGAGAGGCACTGTGCCTCAGGTTTTACCTACAGCATGTTAGAGGACCTATATGTTGTCTTTCCACAAAGCAGGAAAAAACCAAAATGGCTGTTGTAATAAAGTTTGCTTTTCTAGACATTTCTAGTAAGGAACTCTAGCTAATAGCTACTGACAGCCACTGAGCTGGTTAATTAAAGAGCCTCTCCAGCATAGCAGAGATTAAGAGCTGGATCCCATCCTTGACTTACTTTATGTGGACCCTGGACAGGTACCAATAAATGGTTTCAACAACTTTCACTATGTTTCTAAAAACATAATGGGTTTTAAAAAGTCAGCGGTGAAAGCAACCAGATGCAAATGTTACTTCAACAAAATGACCTTTTATCTTTAAAGTATGATACTTTCCAAAGATGTCAGTTAAAAAGGATCTTTTTGCTCATCAAAATTACTAAATGGAAGCGTGTCAAAACATTCATGATTGTAAACTTTAGAAAGGAAATAAAACGATGACTCTCTAATATAATCACAATGATTTTTAATCAAAATTATAAAATTTGACAGTTAAAAGAGTGCAATACCATAATGGTATAGCTTCCTGATTTTAGGGCTATCTACTTAATTTTAAAGGGTCTATTTATATTACTTTAGGAGATGTGGCATATGCAAGAATTAGTAAAGAAAAACTAAACTATACCTATCTAGGGTCTACTCTTCATTTTTTATGGGAAAAATTACTTTATAACATTAATGTAATAGTAACTAGCAATAGAATCTTTAAAAATTGGTGTATCTGTTTCACTGGCAAGTGACTGTTCTGTTGGGCTTTAAATAACATTTTTCTTTTTAAGGGTGTTGGGAAAACAACATTAGCCCATTATATAATACAGGCATGGAAATGTATTCGTGTTGAAGGTAAATTTTATCTTTTTTCTCTAATATTTTATTATGAAAACTTTCAAATATGCATAAAATGGAGATAATTATACAGTGAATGCCCATATACCTGGCATCTAGAGTCTGTGATTAACATTTTGCTATATTTGCTTTATCACACATTTGTCCACCTGTCAACCCAGTGAATATTATCTGCTTGGGTTTTTATTTATATTTAATTAAAATAATGAATTAAATAATTTTTTTTTTTTGGTAGAGACATGGTCTTGCTTTGTTGCCTAGGCTGGTTTCAAACTCCTGGGCTCAAACAGTCTTCCCACCTTGGCCTCCCAAAGTGCTGGATTACAGGTGTGAGCCACAACACTCAGCCCAATATTATTTTTATAACAGCATCATCAATCCAATAATGTTTTGCCCTTCTGTTAGTCCTAGTTTTGTTCATAGAATTTATGAAATGTCATCAACTCTATTCTACTACCTCTAATTCTCTAATTTCGTAATTTAGAACTGTTTGGAATATGTGTGTTTGGGTGTCTCTTTATGAAAGCTCAAATGAGATGGAACTCTCACAGCTTTTCTTAGGAACATTTTTTATGACTTAATTGTCTTCAATGATAACTTTTATTTTTTATTTATAAACTTTCTTGCATTCTTTGCAATATGTAAGACAATGAGTTGATATGTTTATATATAAATATTCTCTTAATTAATAAAACTATTTATGCCCTAATAGAAAAATAAGAAAAAGAATGAATAGGCAATTCATAAAAGCAGAAATAAAAATAAACAATATAAGAAAAAAGTTTAATATCATTATAAGAAATGTTCATTAAAATAACACTGATCCATATTTGCCTATCAAATTGGCAGTGAATCTTTACAATTACTACAATCACTGTAGGTAAGGATGTTATGAAATGGGCATTCCACATGCTGTTGGTAAAATTGCAATCTGCTACAAGTTTTTTGGAAAACAATTTGTAATACATAACACACACACACACACAACTCTAAAAGTTTCTTCTTTCTTTGTTCAAAAAGTTTACTTCTAGGAAATCTTAAAGAATACCAAACGTCCCGTAGATTATTAACAACTAATGATGTAACAACTCTCCTGGATCCTGCCCTGGATCATGCCCCTGTCATTCCTATCCCAGGATGTCCTCTATCAAGGAATGATACATTTCCTCTTTTAAAGGAAACAAATCATCGGAATTTCAGCCTCAAGACCCCTCTTTCTAATCTGTGTTTACCCATTTTAACATTTCTTGATTCATTTCCTTTTACACCATGTGCAAAACTAGCGGGCTTTGGATGTAATTGTAGGGTTATGAAAATCTGGATTAATTAATACCAGTGCATACTTTTGTAACTATACTTAATGATGTAGAAATCACTGTCATATACACCACCTGATTTCATCCTTACATTCTATTGTACACTACACAGTATGTATGCATCCAAGGTGCAGCGGTGTTTATGGAATTAGCTCCCCCAGGATTCTTTATTTTTTTATTTTTTATTTTTATTTTGAGACACACTCTAACTCTGTCACCCAGGCTGGAGTGCAGTGACATGATCACGGCTCTCTGCAGCCTTGACCTTGTGGGCTCAAGTGATTGCCCCACCTCAACTTCCTGAGTAGCAGAGACTATAGGCATGCACCATCACGCCCTGCTGGTTTTTTAACTTTTTGTAGAAATGTAGTCTCCCTGTGTTGCCCAAGCTGATCTCAAACTCCTGGGCTCAAGCAATCCTCCTGCCTTGGACTCCCAAATTACTGGGATTGCAGACATGAGTCACCATGTTCAGTTCTCCAAGATTCTTAAGCTTAGTGAGTGGCAGAGACAAGTTCTCTGTGGAAGACATTCTGCTGCTGCTGCTTTGGTTAGGCTTAAATGACATAATATGCATACATTTGCATTGTAAATCATAAAGTGATGCACAAATGTTAATCTTTGTTACCAGTTAGAAAACACTAGAATGTGTTTCTTATTTTGGTGATCCTAGTATCAGCCTGTATTAATATTTTGAATTCATGTTTTAGCTTTGCCAGTTTTGGAAGAACAGATTGCTGCTGAAACTGAATCAGGAGTTATGGTAAACAGATCTAAATTTCAAAGTAACTATGATTACAAAAAAAAAGCTCTGTATCATAGATATATTATACAGTAATGTACAATATCTATGCTTGTCCTTAGTTGCAATCAATGTTGATCAGTGGTCAAAGCATTCCAGATGAACTTGTCATAAAGCTAATGTTGGAGAAGCTCAACTCCCCAGAAGTCTGTCACTTTGGTATGTTTATTTTAATATATTTACAGCCCACAAAGCAACCTTAAAACTCATGCTTTACCTGAGGCAAAAATAGTTTCTGGAGTTGCCCTTTCTTTTGCCTTAGCACAGGAATCTCATTATCTCTATTCAGTTGAGCAGCCTCGATGGTTTTATTCGCTTGTTTGTTTTTATTTCTCAGATTGTACATTTGTTTAAAAAATAAGTTTATATGACCCAATCTTCTTTAACATTGTGTTATCCAATAAAAGCATCAGAAATCTGCTGTGGTCCATCTTGCAGTACTGCTAACTCTGCTGACTGCTTCCTCATATACCTTGGGTAATGTCGTTAAGTCCTGACAATGGCTAGGGTTGTCTGCATTAATCCGCACTTAAAAGGCAGGAATGGGAAGTGGAATGCCACCATCTTACTGTTGAGCTCTAGATATTTTCAGGCTTCATCCTGTTCATCCAGTCTACCCTCTGACTCTGGACCTGAAACCTGTCCCGGTACTCAAATGGATGCTGAGCAAGGGCTTTGGATCTAATTTTTCAAGACAAAGACCACTGAAGCTCAAAATGATTAAAAAGAAAAGAGCAAACTCTAATACCTCTTCTAAAGAGGAGAAGAAGAATAATGACAAGTTTGGGATAAAATTATCCACCTGAAATGGATTTATTGTATGAAAAAAGAAAAATTAAGAAAGTTGCTTTATATTCTTAGTAAGAAGAGGACATTGTAACTATTAATGCAGGAATAAAAATACAGGAAAGTAAAAACCATAACTGCCAAAGCAAATCAATGATGCAAGCAGCAAAAGCAGCCTTGTCAAACTGTATCGATTGGTCTCTATCATAGACAGAAAGGTACCTCTTCATATAGATCATATGTATACAGAGATGATACACAGAATGTCCCATATCTATCCACATATGTAGGTAGGTCTCTGTATGGATATATGGGTATTATATATAATACATATATATAGATTAATATATATGGATTATAAATGCATTATAATGTAAGTAGATAGATAAGGTTTGTCTGTAAACTACCTACCTGTCTATCCACTTACTACCTATTTGCTTAGCAGTGATAAAGAGATTGAACTTGGGCAAAATATCCAGAATATGGAAGGCTGGATAAGTAAAAAGGCAAACAGGAATCATAGAATTCCAAATTATCAGAAAGCATACTATTTGAAACAGAAGTATGTATATAGGTAGGTAAGTAAATACCTATTTGTTAACCTCACTTACCTCTTGAAAAACTTGGATTGGTTTACATGGCTACAAAAAAGATGGCATAAATTATAAGCATTGGCAAAAGGAGAAAGAAAAAAAACAATACAAAGAAACTCAGTTGTGCCTCTCATGGTGTTCATAATGTTTTACAATTTTTATTAGGAAATAGTTCAAACAAAAGTAGATTAGTATAAAGATCCTTCCACATTACCACCCAGGTTCAGCATATGTTCAAAATCAACTCTAGTCTAATCTCGTTTCATCTACACTTCTACTTACTCCCTTCTCTCAACCTATGTTATTTTGAAGCTAATCCATATAATATCAGTTCATCTATAAAATGTTTCATTTATATCTCTAAAAGATCTTTTAGACTCTTAAATCTATTACCGCATTACCATTGTCACACCTAATAAATGGTTATTCCTCGATATCATCTACTAAATGGTCTGTGGTCAGATTTCACTAATTACCTCATAGATGTTTTTTAGTTAATTTTTTTTGAAGCAGGATCTAACCAGATTTCACACAGTGTAAGTGACTAGTATGTCTCAAGTCTCTTTTTATCTATAAGTTTCCGCTACTTCTTCTGTCTTCTTGTGTCTTCTCTGTTGAAGAAATGGGTCACTTGTCTTGTAGAGTTTCCCACATTCTGGATTTGGCTGATTACATTCCTCAGACCTCAGTATTTCCTGTATGCCGGTACTTGTCCAAGGATCTGGCAGAGGAAAAGTGATATAAATGGTTTCTTGAGTCTGGGGGCCACACCCTCACCATTTGCTTACATGGCCACATTCTAGGCATGCACAAACAAGCTCATTTAAAGGCTGCAGTGGAGATGGAACCTAAAGCCCCTTCTGCCCAGCCACCCCTCAGCCCATCCTGTAGCATCCCCACAGGAATTTTTTTAGAACCCAGCACTCTGCTAAATACAGTTTGAAAGTCTTTGCCCAAATTCCCAGCAAGCCCTCTCATCCTGATGTTTGCTCTCAACCCATAGCCTGGTGGAAGGTAGAAGCAAAATTGGAAGTGAAGGGTTTTCAAAACAGGGATATAAACTTGAGTGAGTGGCTGGGTGAATATGGATAATTGATGACTCCAAAATCCCTAACGAGGTATGTGCACTTCCAGGGACATCACACAGCAGAGTATTGCCAAATTCATCTTAATTTTGTTTTATACTAGAGCCCTTTTATAATTTGTGTTTCTATCACTATTTTAAAAGGGCCTACACGATCTATAATTAACTTTTCATTGACAATCTATTGTATTATTTTGGCCTTTAACCGAAATCAGCTCTCAGAGCTATATCCTTACCCAAGAGAAACAGTAGAGTCAATACGTGACATCCTAAAAGCTCCTCACTGCTCCCTGCTTCTAGATTCTGGAAAATCTCGTTTTCCCCAGTGAATGAATAGCCCCAGTCTGGGCATTCCCTGCCCCGAGTGTATCATTATGAATGGTCTTGCAAGTCATTGGTCACCAATGTGTCCACTCCTATCAGCCTGGCCTGAGGTCAGATGGGTAGCAGGGATGGCTGGACACAAGGCTACATCAGCCTGGCCTGAGGTCAGATGGGTAGCAGGGATGGCTGGACACAAAGCTACCTGATGTCTCTGAATCTCTCATCACTTCAATCTGAAAGCAGTAGTCTGCCATCTTCATTTGTATGGAAATAGAAAATGCCTTCTCCTTCCGACTGTGCCAAGAAATGGTGGCAAAGTGATGGTATGGGCCTGGGAAAAGTCAGTTTCCTCTGGGTAGTGGTCTGGACAGTCTTACAGTTTCTCACTTGTTGGGCTAATGAAAGCTGGGCAACGGCCTACAAAGCACCTACTCTGCCTATGATAGAAGATGCACAGTCTCCCAGCAAGGACTGGCTGGGGGTGTACCACTCCTCCATCTTTAGCATGAAAGGGCAAGGGCTTGGTAATAGTCTCAAGGACATGTGGGGGTGGGAGCAAGGAGTTCCTCATCTATGCTTTCATTCTCACATGTCTCTGAAATTGGAAAGGTTGACAGTGGGCTCAGTAGTTCTGGTCTGTTTAGCAAGCAGTGTATCCCTGGGATCTTCCCAGAATTGGCACTAGAGGACTAAGTTATTCCACTTTACATCTGCATATTCTACCTTACATCTGCAATGGTGAGACAAACTTAGATGACATAACTGTCTATCTTATACCTCCCCCCATAGATACACCCCTAGGCTCTGGAGTGATAATACTAGACATCTCTCAGAGGGTAGAGCCCCAAAATTCATAGCTCAGAACATTTAGGCAGCCCAAATAACGGCCTTTCAAGAGAGAGCTAGATCCATGGAAATTACTTATTCTTCTGCCACTTCCATCAGTAAAGGGACCAAGTATGAACATCATTCCAATATACATGTACACCAGAAGTTCAGCATTCCTGCAAACAGATGCATGTGGAATGCCTGATAAGCTCTCCAGGCAGTGACAGTGACTGTAGGAACAGGAAGGGTTTTGGCAAGCACAGCAAACAGTGCCAAGCATCTTTCTGTGATCACTTGTGACACACAGATGTTGGGAAGTATTGCCAGCATAGGGAATGGCAGGGAGATATTGTTGCTTTTGCTTACAAGGGAAGGACATGAACTCTGAAGATAGATGGTCTCTGGAACTGTCCAACTTGGAGGAGTTAGCTGGGCAAGGGTTGAGTTCCATCCAGAGCTAGGCATGCAGTCCCCTTCACTGTAGTACCCACCATCACAATGTGTCAGACCCGGAGTTAATGCCAGAGTGTACCAGAGGAGATGCTGGTCAAAGTCTTAAAAACCAGTTCAGACATGTTAAGTGAAAGCTAGACTCACAACAAGAGCAGAGATGCCAAACCAAATGAGGGTGGTGTGGAGCCAGAAAAGCAGAAAGCAGAGAACCACAAGAAGAGGCAGGCAGAGAAAGGTCTGGCCCCATTCTTGAGATAGTACAGGCAGTGTCTACATTTTTTTAGGGATGCACTGAGCTCATTTAATGAATCTCCAATAGGATAGATGCCTTGGGGATACCACGCTACGTTTAGGACAATAGCAGGAACACGTAAGTAAGCCATGTTGGACACTAAGGATTACAGCAAGATAAGAGGGAATCATAATTACAGTTCCTATGTCCAAAACCAAGATGACAAGGTCTTCCTTTCTGCCTTTTTAAGTTAAATTAGGTAGGATTGCTTCTCTGGGTAGAGCCCAACACACTGTTAGCAGAAAGTAAAGTGATTAAAAAAGCTTAGGAGAAATTGTGTATGCCTAAGCATTAACTAGGTTTTGAATTAGTATGATAGTTCTTGGTCTTCCTCCTCCTCTTCTTCTTCTTCTTCTTCTTCTTCTTCTTCTTCTTCTTCTTCTTCTTCTTCTTCTTCTTCTTCTTCTTCTTCTTCTTCTTCTTCTTCTTTTTTTTTTTGAGATGGAGTCTCGCTCTGTCGCCCAGGCTAGAGTGCAGTGGTGCGATCTTGGCTCACTGCAACCTCTGCCTCCCGGGTTCAAGCGATTCTCCTGTCTCAGCCTCCCTAGTAGCTGGGATTACAGGTGCCTACCACCACCTCAGCTAATTTTTGTATTTTTTTTTTAGTGGAGATGGAGTTCCGTCATGTTGGCCAGGCTGGTCTCGAATGCCTGACCTTGTGATCTGCCTTCCTCGGCCTCCCAAAGTGCTGGGATTACAGGCATGAGCCACCATGCCTGGCCGGTCTTCTTTTTTAAAAATGAAAGATTGCAGCCGGGCATGGTGGCTCATGCCTGTAATCCCAGCACTTTGGGAGGCCGAGGCAGGTGGATCACAAAGTCAAGACATGGAGACCATCCTGGCCAACATGGCGAAACCCTGTCTCTACTAAAAATACAAAAATTAGGGCTTGGTAGCGTGCGCCCGTAGTCCCAGCTACTCCAGAGGCCGAGGCAGGAGAATCACTTGAACTTGGGAGGTGGAAGTTGCAGTGAGCTGAGATCACACCACTGCCCTCCAGCCTGGGCGACAGAACAAGACTCCATCTCTAAATAAATAAATAAATAATAAAAATAAAAGATTGTGATGAGTGTATTCTCAAGTGAGGAATTTTTAGTTTGTTTTACACATATTCACTCATCTATCAACAGGTGCTTAGTAACTTTTTTTATTATGCTATTCTAGGCATTGCATTAAGATAGTGGTTCTCAAACTTTTGAGGCACAAGACTCCCTTACACTCATAAGAATTGTTGAGGCTCCATAAGAGGTTGTGCTTACATGGGCTATATGTATTTATATTTACCATATTAGAAATTAAAACTGAGACTTTAAAAATATCTGTTTAGAAATCATAAAACCATAACTTGTTAACATAAATTGCGTATTTTATGAAAGATAATTTTTCAAAACAAAAAATTAGGGAGAAGAGTGGCTTTGCTTTACATTTTCACAATCTCTTCAATGTCCGACTTAAGAAAAGTTGGATTCTCACACCTGCTTCTGCTCAATCTGTTGTGATATATTGCTTTTGCGGAAGTACATGAAGAAAATGTAGTTTCACACAGACATATACTTGGAAAGGGAGGAGTATTTTAATAGCCTTTGGAGTAATTGTGGATATTCTTGATTCTACATCAAAACCCAACAAGGGGAAGTTTCCTGAAGGTTGGTTGCATTGTGGAATCTGAAACTGTTATCAGTGAACTTTTCAAAACTTGGTTACATTAAAATCCATTGGTCTATCTTGCACTTGGAATGAGCCTATAACCTATGCCTAATTTTTGTGGTACCATGTATTGGTCATTTGGAAAATGTTGGTTCACTGAATTATACAGATCTTCCAAATGTTGACACATTTTACTATACAGTATCAAAAAATTGCATTTGTTAATGTCACCACCAATCTCACCAAGAAAAGCCCTTTATTAAGCTTATGGTGTTGGATATAAGTTTTTCGAAATTCAGATTTTCACTTGAATGTTATAACTGGCAACAAATGCTATCACTTTTTGTCCTTGAAGTGACAGGGTCATTCCATTCGCTTTTCATAAAATTTCTGCCAAATACCCAAGGCTGAATAAACATAGATTGTCTGTTGTTCTTCCAGGAAAAGATGTAGAAAAATAAGCTGAAAGTTTTCAATTCCCACTGAAGGAATTGAGACTTTATAAATAAGAGAAAAGTTTCTTGAGCAAGACAGTAACATAATTAAAGAAATATATTAAGGAAATTAATATGATGATTGTAAACAGGGTGAATTTCAGTGAGAAGACTGAGATTTCTGGGTGGGGATACAAGCTAATAACTGTGCTAAACCAAAATTATATTGGCTGTTTAAAAAAACAGAAAATTATAGTGTGTCCATGGGTGTTTTATTACTCTCATAACTTACACAAACATTATATACATGTGCTCTACTATATTATGAAATATTAATATGAGAAAGAAAATGACATGGCATGCAACCCCTGTAATATACCTTTACCATCTATATGAGTAAATTTTCCTAACATGAGTTAAAGTAATTACTAGCATGAAATTTCTTTCCCTAGGTACCTCATCTGTCTAAAATAAACTGACTTGGAGTTTTCAAAAATGTCTCTTTCTAGCCTAGTGATGTCTTTATCATCAGAAAAACATTATTCATAGTTATACTTCATGTGGCAATCACCTTAAGTGTTAATTTAAAATTTTTACAGATGAGTTTATGATAGATGATATTTTATAAAGTAATAATAATAAATCCATGCCCTCATATGTTGATAATTTTATAAAATTTTAAAATTATGTTTTATTTTACAGGTTATATTATCACTGAAATACCATCACTTTCACAGGATGCCATGACTACCTTACAGCAAATAGAATTAATTAAAAACTTAAATTTGAAACCTGATATTATAATCAATATAAAGGTAAGAATATTAATTGTTTTGCTAGTACAGTAAACCATTCTTTTTGATAGTAGTTAAATTCAAGGAATGCTTTAAACATTTTTAAGTAGTTATGGAGATAGTAACTTATGCATCAATCACAGGAACTGAGTCATACTTTCTCATCGTTCTGTGCTCTTGCTCCTACAGCTCCATCCACATGAGATACCTTCTTGCCTCTTTACCAGGCTTCATCATAGCCATCCTTTGAAAGTCAGTTAAGGCATCATCTCTTTAGAACTTTCCCTGACAACTACCCTGCTCCACTACCTCTCTTTCTTTCTCTCCCTTCCACACCTTACTTATCATAAGAGAGTTAAATCTCTCTCTGATGACCATTTGTGGTGCTTTCCCCTCCCTATCATGTTACTCACTTACTACATTATAATTATCCATTTTCCTCCTAGACTCTCTCTTACTTGAAGGTAGGAACCATGTCTTGTTCATATAAACATCAACCAGTATACTATGTGATACCTAGTGGCACCTAGTAAGTTTACTAATAAAATGAAAGAATAGACACATGGCATGAATGTATGAATGTTAAAGAACACTACTATATTATGAGTTAAAGCTTGGTCCTGTTCCTAATTCTCTCTTTTATTGTTAGAATTTGGTCAATCACATCTAGAAGTCTTCATTTCCTTTTTACAAAGATGACAATAGCTGCCTTATAGGGTTGTAATAAGAATTTAGTAAGGTGGTATCTTCTTGTTTATGTCAAAACGAATGATAAGCTTTTGTATCCATACTTTGCCAGGGTTTATGACAGCTCAAATAAATGAGATGGTTGTCAGCTCAGATGCTGGGACCCAGTGGAGTGTCAGGGTCAGCTGTGCGAGAGAGGTAGCCTTGCAGTTCTGAGTGTGGTGTAATCTGCAGCCCCAGCCACCACTCATGGCCAGGGCTCAATCACAATTGCAAGTGAACTTGAGAATGTCACACATGTGAATGTGGACATAACAGAGAGAAAACCACATATAAAACTAAACCACATATAAAAACTAAACTGAGGAAAAGACAGATTCAATAGGAAATTAAGATCTAGTTGAGAGAGAGCACACAGATATACAGGCCAGAAGACCCCAAATGGTTACGAAGTTTGGGTCATAAATTTGGTTCTAGGTTTGATGAACTAAAGTAAAAGGGGAAATGTGACCAGTTATAAAATTCACATTGTCCATGAGAAGACAAGCCATTCCTCAGGCAAAACAAGACTGCCATTGAGAATGAGAGAAATACCTTAGATGGGTCTTAATATAAGAGACTGCTTAATGTAGTGAATAAAGTCCTTAACCCCATTCATGTTATAAGTGTGATCGTGAAGTGTCCTATGGCAGTTTCTACAGGGTAACCAGAGTATCACCAGAGGGCGTAATGTGAGACAGAATTCAGTGCAACACACACTTTTTGGATAGTTTGGCCTTATTGGGGAGTAAGCCTGGAATTTTTAGAGCAGAAGCTCTTAGCCTGAGATCCATGAAGCATTCATGCACCTCTTGAAATTATACATAAAACTTTATGCATATATGAACTTTTCTGATGCAAAAATCTATGGTTTTCATCATATTCTAAAGGATTCTGTGCTACCAAAAACCTGGTTAAAGTCTAGCAATCTACTAGAGCATTAGTTATCAGAGAGTGGTCCCAGAGCAACAGCAACCAGAAGCTTGGTAGAAATGTAAATTCTCAGGCCCTACCCCAGAACTAAGAACCAGAATCTGTCAGATGGAGCCCAGCTATTGGTGTTGCAAAGCCCTCCAGGTGACACTGAGCACTTCTGCTCTGAGGTATATGCTTCAGACTCACACTTTCATTAGTCACTTCCTGCAAATGAGAACGGAGACAGCTGAAGGAGATAGTCCTTGTCAAGGTCCTAGAAGGTGGGTATCCTGGGTTGTAAAACAGATGTTTTTAAAAAGTTACCTGAGTAGGTTGAAATTTTTTTGTGAAAAATTAGGAAGCCTAACAAAAGTCTTACCCCAGTAATGACCCATCCCATCTCCAGCTAGAGATGGCATGAAGAAATCAGAAAATGAGCAATGAAGGTTCCAACGTTCCTGGCTTCCTTCGTTTCTCAATGTGTGGTACGTGAACTGCTGGCATCAGAATCACTGACGATGCTTGTTGAAGAATCTAAGCCTCACTCCAAACTTAATAAATGACAAGAGGAGCTGTGATCAATTTAACAAGCTCCCCAGATAGAGTTACATGCTCATGTATCAGAATCACTGCCTCAGAAAACCATCCAGATTTTTTTTATCCTGAAAAACATTCAGAGCACAATTTACAGCCTTAAACCATCATTATCATTAATAATGCACCATAGACCATGGACTACAGTCAGAAGGCCTGGTTCCAAGTTGCAGTTCCTCCATGTGACATTGTGATCTGAGATTGGTCTCTCAGTCTGCCAGAGCTATACTTCTCTGACCTGCAGAATGGCTTTAATCATAATTTGGATTGCTTATCTTATAGGGTTAGTTGAGAATTCAGTAAAATCAAACATGTGAAAGCACTTTGGAACAAGAAACTTGTAGACTTTGGTTTTGGCTTTTTTACTACCTAGATTCGGTTTTCTCATTTACAAAATATAAATGTTATACTAGAATAGATGATCTTTCAGTCCCATTTATGACTGGCATTGTATAAAATACCTCACCCATAAAGCTATAAGTGATAGTAAATATTACAAATAAACAATATTTTTTATTGGAAATATGTGGCTATTCCCCCCATTTTGTTCCATTCTTAAACTTTTCAAGCTAATCATATAATTCTGTGTACCTTTGCAGAGTTAACTGATTTTCTATTCCATTTCTCTACTCTTTCTACTTTTCCAATCCTCTTTCCTCGTCTTAAGACTTGTAATGCTTTTCCACCTATATTAATTTTGGACAAATAAAAACATATAGCATAAAATTAGTGTCTGAGCCTCTCTTGGCATGTAACGAAACCTGATGCAAAATGCCAGTCACAACATTGCATTTGCTTAGGTTTTAAGGGAATTTTTTGGTTTATGTACTGTACAATATATTCAATAAATACACACGGAATTAAAAGCATATTCAAAATGTTTTAAGTGATTTAATAATGTTGTTTCTTAGTGTCCTGACTATGATTTGTGCCAGAGAATTTCTGGGCAAAGACAGCACAATAGTACGGGATACATATACAGTAGAGACCAGTGGGATCCTGAAGTCATTGAGAATCAGAGGAAAAAGAAGAAAGAAACCCAAAAAGACAGAAAAGGAGAAGAAGAGGAAGAGGAGGAAGAGCAAGAAGAAGAAGAGGTAATATCTCAATAGGTAACTACCATACACTACACTTTTAAAAATTGCTATAATTAAATTAAATGATGGTATAGGTAATAGGAAATAGCAGATGCTACACATTTTCTTTACATTTTTATTGAGTTTGGAGGAAATAAGCAAAAGTCTTTCATGTTTTCAAGGATTATGAGATGATAATCTTGAAGTCAAGTTTAGCCTTCCTGTCAGTGTAGATGTGTCTCTATATTTCTGATGTTCTGACACCCAGTGTGCTTCATTTCATAACGGTGGAGTTATTGGTCACCTACTATGTGTCAAGCACTAGGCAAGGTAGAATAAGAAGTTAGAGCATTTCTTAGTCTATTTTCTGTTACCTACAACAGAATACCTGAAACTGGGTAATTTATAAAGAATGACTTTTTTTTTTTTTTAATTTAAGCTTCAGGGGGTACATGTTCAGATTTGTTGTATGGATATATTGTGTGATGCTGAGGTCTGGGCTTGCACTGAACCCATCACCAAAATAGGGAACACAGTACACAACAAGGATTTTTTCAACCCTTCCCTTTCTCCCTCCCTTTCCTTTTTTGGAGTCCCTAGTGTCTATTGTTCCCATCTTCATGTCTATGTATACCCTGTGTTTAACTCCCACTTATATGTGAGAACATGAAGTATTTGGTTTTCTGTTTCTGATAATGGCCTCCAACTGCATCCATGTTACTGCAAAGGACATGATTTTATTCTTTTTTATGGCTGTGTAGTATTCCGTGGTGTATGTGTACCACATTTTCTTTATCCAGTCCTCTATTTATGGGCACCTAGATTGATTCCATGTCTTTGCTGTTGTGAACAGTGTGCGATAAACATGAGAGTGTAAGTGTCTTTTTAGTAGAACAATTTATTTTCCTTTGGGTATATGACCTGTAATGGATTGCTGAGTTGAATAATTCAGTTTTCAATTCTTTGAGAAATCTTCAAACTGCTTTCAACAGGGAATGAACTAATTTACAACTCCACCAACAGTGTATGAGCATTCCCTTAAGAAAAGGAATTTATTTCTTATAGTTATGGAGGCTGAGAAGTCCAAAGTTGAGGAGTCGCATCTGGTGAGGGCCTTCTTGCAGGTGGAGACTCTCTGCAGAGTCCCGAGGTGGTGGTGCATCACATGGTACAGGGGCTGAGTGTGCTAGCTCAGGTCTCTCTTCCTCTTCATATAAGACCACCAGTCTTACTCGCATAATAATAAATTAATCCATTAACCCATTAATCCATGAATGGATTAATCCTTCATGGGACCTCATAACTCAGTCACCTTTTAAAGACCCTACCTCTCAATACTGCTACATTGGGGATGGAATTTCAGCATGAGCTTTGAAAGAGACAAACATTTAAACCATATCAGAGCAATAAAGGACTAAATGTAATGTGGGGAGCAAAGTAAACCAGGCATCATTCAATTTGTGAAGCTAACACAACCCTGATTTCAAACTCTGACAAAGAGAGAATGTGAAAAGAAATATGTAGCCCAATTTCACATGTACACATTGTTATGACAATTCTAAAGTAAATACTACTAAATATAAGCAATAGGGCATCAAAATAATATTTTTGTCTTCTAAGGTTTTGGGCTAAAAGAGAATCTTTTACCATGACTTGGCAAGAAAAATTGATATTAAGAAATGTATTAATAGGTGATGGTCTGGATATGACCCACTAGGGTGGGAAGGGCCATAGTTGGCCAATACCTGCCCTAGTGAAATATGCCTGTGATTGATTATTTCTATTAGGGCCTAGACGCTGTGAAGTCAGATGTTAATTTATAGATAGACACATTGCAAATTGTTTCTCCAGTAGAAAAAGATAACCCCCAAAGGTTACAGCTTTATCGTCCTATAGGACATTAAGCAGCCTTGTATCTAACTTTGCAATTTTATTTCAGAGATTAGAAATACTTTCACCTTGCCATTCTACTGGTCCCCTAATTAATGGGTTAGATAAATCTTTGAAATGGGTATTCAATTTTTAAAAAGTGTTAACATAATAAAGCCCATTTAAAAACATAATCTCACCCATGTAAATAAGGCGTTAGATAGTAACCAGCATGAATTCCAGATTTTTTCAAATAAAGGAAAGCCTCATAGCAAGTAGGAATAAAGTGTGCCACTTTAGCATAAATAAAACATACCATCTTAAATCAAAGCCAATGTAGCCCTCAAATGGTGAGATACAGGGGTCACAACTCACTTAATTTTAGGGGACAGGTAGGTTATGTCCATTGGTGATATCGGCCAGGGATTACATAATTGGGAAGAGGGAGGATTGGGGTAGGCTAACACTGCATTGTGCAGTATGATAGCCACTAGCCTCACATGGCTATTTAAATTGAAATCAATTAAAATTACATTAAGTTTAAAATTTAGTTACTCAGTATCTCTAGCCACATTTCAAGTGCTCATTGGCCAAGTATGGCTGTGGACAGTGGAGCTATGGAACGTCTCCATTTCTGCAGAAAGTTTCATGCTCTTCAGAGGACAACTGACTCTTGGCTCCAGCCCAGCCAGCTGTTGCCATGTGGAAATGCTGGCCCATTTTTACCAGGGAGGCCATCTTTTCCAGGGAAGCCAAAAGCAGGTTTTAAAATAGATGGGAGTGGCAATTAGTCTGAAATGTTTACAACACAATGTTGGCCAGTGCTGTGGGAGATGATCAATTTATATCCTTAGACTAGACTCAGCCTCTGGGGTCTGGTTTGCATGATCTCTGCCTAGTGACACAGCCATGTTCAGAAGTTAGATGAGCAGACCTGCCACCTGCTGAGATCTATGGCCAACATGAAGGTGTGTTCATCCTACATACACACAAATCGAAGCACTGTCCTTGAATTGCTACAACAGCATTGTAAATGTTCTCTTGGCTTTTGTTCTCTTCAACCCTCCCTATCCCATTCCACTTGTTACAGAAGCCAGACTCATTTAAAAATATATATAGATAACCCTCAGTGACTTTCCATTGCCTTTGGATTAAAATCCAAACACCCTCATGTGGCTTGCAAAGCCATGAACCCAGCCTCTCTGATCTCAATTCTACCTACTCATTGTATTCCAGCCACATTAGCCTTCTAGCTAGTCGTCTTCAACTGTGCTAAGCTCATTTCAGCTTCACGCCTTTGCATTTACTGTTTCCTCTCTCCTCTGCCTACAACACTCTTCAATTCATCTTTATTCCTTCTACTCATCCTGGTCTCACCCCAGGTATTACATCCTCAGAGACCCTCCAGCAAGCAACTCTCTAACCTAGCGCTGTGCAATAGAAATGTACTGCTAGCCATAAGTGATTTTAAATGTGCTAGTAGTCATGCTTTTTAAAAGCAAAAAGAAACAAGTGAAAGTCATTTGAATAATGTATTTTATTTAATTGAATATATCCAAACATTTTATTTCAACTTATAATCAATATAAACAAGTGAAAGCCATTTGAATAATATATTTTATTTAATATATCAAAAAATTTTATTTCAACTTATAATCAACATAAACATTCTGAGAATGACATGTTCTATTTTCATCTAAGTTTTTGAAATCTGGTATGTATTTTATATTTACAGCATATTCCAATCACACTTGCCAAATTTCAAGTGCTCAATGGGAAAATGTGGCTAATAACTTCCATGCTAGATAGCATAAGTCTAGCCCCTTGCTCTGTTTTATTTTCCTCATAGCACTTATCACTTTCTGAAATTACGTTACTTTTTTACTTACTTATTATCTGTCTGCCCCACTGAATGAAAACTCTATGCAGCAGAGACTGTCTCCAGTGCCTGATAGTGGGTACTTAATACGAAGCTGTGTAATCGCTGAATGAATGAATGCCAGCGTGCTAGCAAAGCCCTCTACTAGAGAGAAAAGAATGGTAGCATCTTTCGGAAAAGATGTGTATTGAGCCACTTTGAAATGTATAACCTTTGGTCCAGTAATTCTACTTGTAGGAATTATTCTAAGGGAAAATATTAGCCATATAAAGATTTATTTACGAAGCTACTTATTGCAATATTATTTGTAATTGTGAAAAGCCTGAAACATTGTTGTCCAACTGTAGAGTAATTAAATAATTGTACATTCAAGGAAATTAATATATTATTTGACCATTAAAATAATACTTAAAACAGGTTATAAAATGGCTTATATAGAGAATATGGCTCAAGTAAAATATGTATATGTGTACATTGATAAAAATGGGAAAGAATGAATAATTAGCATCATAAATATGATATGGAACACTGTTCCCTCTGCCTTAAAATGTTCTTTCTCTAGAAACTTGTGTGGTAGTTCTCTCTCCCTCATTTCCTTCAGATTTCAACTCAAATTCCATTTCTTTAGATAACCCTTTCATGACCACTTGATGTAAATAGCATCTTCTCCCACCACTCTTCATCCATGCTACCCTGCTTTATTTTTCTTTCTAGTACTTACCACCACCTAATATGTTATATATTTATTTGTGTACTTGTTTATGCTGCCTTCCTCAACTGCAGTGTGTGTGAGTGCTATGAGCCCAGGGTGTTAGTTGGTTTCGTTCACTGTTCTATCCCAAATCCTTAGAACAGCGCCTGATGCATAGAAGGCACTCAATAAATACTTGAATGAATGAACTACAAGCTCAGGTGTTCACAGGAAATCTAACCTCTCTATTTTGTCTCTAAAAATCTGATGTTCTTCCCCTACTCGTCCCTACTTATTGGGGAGCAAACAGACATGAGTAAATATCCAGGTTAATTTAAAGCTTTATTCCATCTGATGAAGACCCCTTAGGAGTCTTCCATTCTCTTAAATAAAAATCCTTAATCTCTAATCATCCCCTACCCCTGCTTCTCACCCCAAAATGGTATCTAGGTGTAAGGAGTGGAGAATATGGTTTGTAAATTGAATAGTCATTGACCTAAAGATATTTGAAATCTCTTCTTTTCCATTTAGGCGTTTATTGCCGAAATGCAGATGGTGGCTGAAATTCTTCATCATCTAGTTCAGAGGCCTGAAGATTATTTGGAAAACGTTGAAAACATTGTTAAGCTTTATAAGGAAACAATTCTCCAAACTTTAGAAGTAAGAACAAAATATATCACTGAAAATGAATATTGATATTTGTGTTTCATCACTGGTTAAATAGCTTTCACATGTCTTCATCCCCATGTATTATTATCTGTCTGATTCTCCCCTTGAACTTTGTAGAAAGCTGTTAGAAAAAGGCTTCCATCCCAAAGACTGTTTCCCAGAACAATATTGTTTTACTCTTACAAAGCAACTCTGTTACTGCAAAGTAATAAATGAACTACATTTTTCAAAAGCTAGTGGGGAAATTCCTTTATGGATGGGGGTTGGGAAATTCATATTAAAAGACTATGTTATAAAAGCATTTTCAATCTGTAAGTTATAGCTTTATCAAAACAAATGTGCACTTCAGGTGCACCTTTTGTTTAAAAGGTAGAATTTGTTATGCTGATTGGTCTATGGTTATCCCATTATATGTAAACATGGTAAGACCATTATATAATGTAATAGGAAGGATTTAATTAAAATAGTATTCTAAAAGTATGATGACTGAGATTACAAGTATGTGAAAAGCATATTTTATATGGTAAAAAGTCCAGGTAAGACTCTACCAAATATAATCATTTGTGTTGGAGATTTAGTCAACAAACATTTATGGAACTTGCACATTTAGCCAGACACTATGCTAAGCAACAGAACTATGAAGACAAATAAGACACAGTCCTCCAATTGCCTGTTCCCATATGATAGAGAAACTAAAGAATGTGTTTCATGCTGTCTCACAATGTTTATATTATTTTAAAGATAAATGAGTGGATCATTTTCATTCTCAGCATCCATCCCCCAAAATGGGAACCACACTTAATTGCTTTCGTATGTATGACTTCTATTCCTCCCCATCTCTCCTGTCACTGGCTTATAAACGTAGCTTCTGAAACGTGAAGTACGTGACTATCAATAACATCCTTTCTTCCTTCAGTAAAAGCATCCTGACTACTCCTTAAGTGGCTGGCACTGGGTATGAAATAAAGCCAAATTAGAATCAGATTCAGAAATTAGAAAATTATATTTATGGGGGGGAAATGCAGAGGTTATCTTTTTAGTACAAGCACCAGGTTATATTTCCTCACATTGCTGGTGCCCAGTGCAGTGCCCAAAGTCTGGCAAGCAGTAAATGCTTAACAAATGTTGATCAGCACAGATGACAAGATACAAAGGAAAAAGAATGATAGCTTTAATTTCATTAAATATACAACTTCCAGAAATTAAATAGATAAAACCAGACTCAAACTAAAAGACAATAAACTGGAAAAAAATATTCACATTAACTATGATGAAAGATTTAAAGCTTTGATATATTAAAAGGTCATAGAAATGATTTTTTAAAAGCCTGTAAGTTCACTCTTTCCTGAGATAAATGGACAACAAATATGAGCAATTAACAAAACTGAAGAGTGATAAGCCTGTAGAAAAAATGTTCAGCTTCACTGATAATAAAGAAATGCTAATCTAAGTAATGAAATATCATTTCCATGATCAAAATTTAAGAGATGAACAGGTAGTAAAAATTCCTAATGCTAGCAAGGGTATGGTAAAGAACTCTTATACCCCAAATATGAATTTGTACGGCCATCCTTTGACAGGTTGTCCACAAAAACACCCAGAAGTAGAAAACATCTAGACGCTGCAGCAAAATGTAGATAAGAATTAATTGCCCTAGTGCAACAAAGCAGAATTTCAAAGCCAAGAACCTAGACTTTAGGCCTACATGATACTTGCTGAATAGCCAAGCAGTTGCCTTACATATTGAGGGAGGAGAGCCAGAAAGGGTAAGACCCTACAATTCTAGTCTTCTCTGACCTGGCTGAGATGTTACTTCGCTTTTAGACCAAGACCACTAAAGTTTAGTGTATCTCCAAGAGATACCAGGAAAGCAAGCAGGAGCAAACTGAGCTGCATCACTTTCTGGTATATGTTCTGCCCACTGCTTCAGGGCTAAGCCAACACCACGTGCCCATTTGGGCCTGTCTTTGAATCCCAACTCAGCTCCTGGTGCAGGTGTCCATTGCCTTAAGAGTGTTGATACTCTACAAATTAGTAGTTCACTCTTAAGATTGAATCTAGCTTAAGGAAACAGTAAAAAATATAGAACAGGCTGGGTGCGGTGGCTCATGCCTGTAATCCTAGCTCTTTGGGAGGCCGAGGTGGGTGGATTGCCTGAGCTCAGGAGTTTGAGACCAGCCTGGGCAACATGGTGAAACCCCATCTCTACTAAAATCCAAAAAACAGCTGGGCATGATGGTGCACACCTGTAATCCCAGCTACTCGGGAGGCTGAGGCAGGAGAATTGCTTGAACCCAGGAGACAGAGGTTGCAGTAAGGGGAGATTGTACCTCCAGCCTGGGCGACAGAGCAAGGCTCTGTCTCAAAAAAGAAAGAGAGAAAGAAAGAAAGAAAGAAAAATATATATATATATATATATTTATATATATATAAAATATGTGTAAAACAATGTGATGTGAAGCCTTGTTCAAAACATGATTATTTATGGGTAAGTGAATAATGCTGGTATAATCTGTTGTCAGTCTAGAGGAAAACATGTAGAATCTAACCTCGCACAATATTGTGAAAAACAAAATACACTGGATAATTAAAGAGATGATTTGGTTCAAACTTGCAATAAGGAGAATGTTCATTAATAAGGACCTTCTAAAAGAAATGGAAGCAAGCTGGATTTTATGGAAGCAGATAAACAAGGGAGCCATCCTTGAGTCATGAGAAAAGATGGAGACAGACTTTATCTGAGTCCTTGAGGAAGGATGGAGATGGGTCTTATTTCTCAACCATCCCTACTTTCCAGGAACACAGGGCTCAGAATTTAACACTGTTGATGTACAAAAATAAAATCCAGTAGATATTGGATTTTTTTTTTTTTTTTTTTTTTTTTTTTTTTTTTTTTTTTTTTTTGAGGCAGAGTCTCACTCTGTCGCCGGGGCTGGAGTGCAGTGCAGTGGCCGGATCTCAGCTCACTGCAAGCTCCGCCTCCCGGGTTTACGCCATTCTCTTGCCTCAGCCTCCCGAGTAGCTGGGACTACAGGCGCCCGCCACTTCGCCCGGCTAGTTTTTGTATTTTTAGTAGAGACGGGGTTTCACCGTGTTAGCCAGGATGGTCTCGATCTCCTGACCTCGTGATCCGCCCGTCTCGGCCTCCCAAAGTGCTGGGATTACAGGCTTGAGCCACCGCGCCCGGCCGGATTTTAATATTAAAAATAAAAACAAATGGTAGAATAAAATTTAGAAGAATATTAATATAATCTTGAGATAAGGAAAATCTAATTTAGGCCAGGTATGGTGGCTCATGCCTATAATCCCAACACTGGAGAGGCCAAGGCGGGCAGATCGCTTGAGCCCAAGAGTTCAAGACCAGACTGGGCATCATGGCAAAAACCATGGTGAAACCCTGTCTCTACAAGAAAGAAGGAGAGAAAGAGAGAAAGAGAGAGAGAGAGAGAGAGAGAGAAGAAAATCTAATTTAAACAAGAAAGGAAGTCTACAAGTAATGAAAATATGTATTGATTATTAAAATATTTTATCTTGCTGACGATGCCATAAATACATTCAAAAGATAAATCATGGAAAGGTAAACTATTTGCAATCCACCTGCCAGATAAGGGTTAAAAACTTTCCATGAATGTCAGAGAAAAGAAACAATCCGATAGAAAAATGCATAGAGGTTATGATAAGGCAGTTTACAGAGATGCATATCTGAATGCTGAACCTCGCCACAAGAATAAAAAGTAAAATAAACTGATTCCATCTTTTAACTCAGTTTGGCAGAAATTTAAAAGCTAAAATAGCCAATGGTGGCAAGAAGAAATGAACCTTCTCATACGTTGCTGGTTAGGGCTTTGAATTGCCACCACCTTTGGAAAACCAACTGGCTATACCTACCTGTATTAATATTAAAACCTACTTTTGCCAGGCATGGTGGCTCACGCCTGTAATCCCAATACTCTGGGAGGCTGAGATGGGTGGATCACCTGAAGTCAGGAGTTCGAGACCAGCCTGGCCAACATGGTGAAACCTCCTCTCTACTAAAAATACAAAAATCAGCCGGGCCTGGTGGTGGGCGCCTATAATCCCAGCTACTCGGGAGGCTGAGTCAGGAGACTCGCTTGAGCCAGAGGGGCAGAGGTTGCAGTGAGCCAAGATCGAGCCACTGCAGTCCAGCCTGGGCAACAGTGAAACTCCATCTCAAAAAAAAAAAAAACCCTACTTTTAAAAATCTGGCCCATATATCCAATATATGAGGATATACTAAAGGATGCATGTTCTCTGTTACTGAACATTTATATGTGTGCGTATATTTATATCAATGAGGTGAATGCTTATGTAAAGAAACCCACCAGGTTGGGCGGGCAGCATGGAGGAGTAGGGAGAAGTCGTGTTAACTGTTTCTATGTACTTTTTTGCATTCCTTCACTGGTTACAGTTAGTACAAGTTATTTTGGTAATTATTAAAGAAGAAAGTAATTTTTAAAACTTCCATAAAAAGAAATGCTTGAAAATAACTAATAAAGTATTGTAACATACCTAAATGTCAAACAGCAGAGGAATATTAAATAGTGCTATATCCACAGTACATAATCTTATAAAACCACTAAAATGTTACATTGACAGTGATATTATAAAAAGTATAGGGGAAGGTTAGTTTTAATGTTAAGTGAAAAAATAAGCTCCATTATGATTTTGAACTTACAAAACAATTTTTCATGGCATGAAAGATGGGAGGAAAACAGTAATAGTAGTTACCTTTGGGGGCTGGATGAGAGATCAATTTCTACTTTTCTGGGTTTAAAAAAAATTCCATAAGAAAAAAATGTGTCTTAAAATAATAAAAATACGTTGCATCTTTTTTTTTTTTCTGGCTTGAGATTTTTTTTTTTTTTTAATTATACTTTAAGGTCTAGGGTACTTAAAGTACCCTATAGGCAGCTCTTTAGTGGACACTGAAGAAGCCAAAACAAAGTCAGAAAATGTCGTCCACAATCAAGCTGCTAAAGTTGATGAAGATGGTAACAAAGTGAATTGCTAATCCCACGTTTGTGGATCTCATTTTCATTTATTTCATATTTAATTATGTTTATATTTATGCTTAAAATTACCCCCAAAATTGGAAACTTCAGGAGGAAAAAAGCTAAATTTTTCCTTGTGGATTTAACCTGAACAACTATAGAAAAGAAGTCAATTTACTAGAATAAAGAAGAAAACATATAAATGGGGAGTCAGATACAATTAGAGCCCAAAGAAAAATGTTATCATTATCATTATCATAAATTCTTTTTTCTTTTTTATTTTTTATTATACTTTTAAGTTCTAGGGTACATGTGCACAACATGCAGGTTTGTTACGTATGTATACATGTGCCATGTTGGTGTGCTGCACCCATTAACTCATCATTTACATTAGGTATTTCTCCTAATGCTATCCCTCCTCCAGACCCCACCCCAAAACAGGCCCTGGTGTGTGATGTTCCCCGCCCTGTGTCCAAGTGTTCTCATTGTTCAGTTCCCACCTATGAGTGAGAACATGCGGTGTTTGTTTTCTGTCATTGCCATAGTTTGCTCAGAATGATGGTTTCCAGCTGCATCCATGTCCCTACAAAGGACACGAACTCATCCTTTTTTATGGCTGCGTAGTATTCCATGGTGTATATCTGCCACATTTTCTTAATTCAGTCTATCATTGATGGACATTTGGGTTGGTTCCAAGTCTTTGCTATTGTAAGTAGTGCAGCAATAAACATACGTGTGCATATATCTTTATAGTAGCCTGATTTATAATCCTTTGGGTATATACCCAGTAATGGGATCGCTGGGTCAAATGGTATTTCTAGTTCTAGATCCTTGAGGAATCGCCACACTGTCTTCCACAATGGTTGAACTAGTTTACGCTCCCACCAACAGTGTAAAACTGTTCCTATTTCTCCACATTCTCTCCAGCGTCTGTTGTTTCCTGACTTTTTAATGATCTCCATTCTAACTGGTGTGAGATGGTATCTCATTGTGGTTTTGATTTGCATTTCTCTGATGACCAGTGATGATGAGCATTTTTTCATGTGTCTGTTGGCTGCATAAATATCTTCTTTTGAGAAGTGTCTATTCATATCCTTTGTCCACTTTTTGATGGGGTTGTTTTTTTCTTGTAAATTTGTTTAAGTTCTTTGTAGATTCTGGATATTAGCCCTTTGTCAGATGTGAAGACTGCAAAATTTTTCTCCCATTCTGTAGGTTGCCTGTTCACTCTGATGGTAGTTTCTTCTGCTGTGCAGAAGCTCTTTAGTTTAATTAGATCCCATTTGTTTATTTTGGCTTTTATTGCCATTGCTTTTGGTGTTTTAGTCATGAAGTCCTTGCCCATGCCTATGTCCTGAATGGTATTGCCTAGGTTTGCTTCTAAGGTTTTTATGGTTTTAGGTCTAACATGTAAGTCTTTAATCCATTTTGAATTAATTTTTGTATAAGGTGTAAGGAAGGGATCCAGTTTCAGCTTTCTACATATGGCTAGTCAGTTTTCCCAGCACCATTTATTAAATAGGGAATCCTTTCCCCATTTCTTGTTTTTGTCAGGTTTGTCAAAGATCAGATGGTTGTAGATGTGTGGTGTTATTTCTGAGGCCTCTGTTCTGATCCATTAGTCTGTATCTCTGTTTGGGTACCAGTACCATGCTGTTTTGGTTACTATAGCCTTGTAGTTTAGTTTGAAGTCAGGTAGTGTGATGTCTCCAGCTTTGTTCTTTTTGCTTAGGATTGCCTCGGCAATGCGGACTCTTTTTTGGTTCCATGTGAACTTTAAAGTAGCTTTTTCCAATTCTGTGAAGAAAGTCATTGGTAGCTTGATGGGGATGGCATTGAATTCATAAACTACCTTGGGCAGTATGGCCATTTTCACGATATTGATTCTTTCTATCCATGAGCATGGAATGTTCTTCCATTTGTTTGTGTCCTCTTTTATTTCCTTGAGCAGTGGTTTTTAGTTCTCCTTGAAGAGGTCCTTCACATCCCTTGTAAATTGGATTCCTAAGTATTTTATTCTCTTTGAAGCAATTGTGAATGGGAGTTCACTCATGATTTGGCTCTCTTTCTGTTATTGGTGTATAGGAATGCTTGTGGTTTTTGCACCTTGATTTTGAATACTGAGGCTTTGCTGAAGTTGCTTATCAGCTTAAGGAGATTTTGCACTGAGACGACGGGATTTTCTAAATATACAATCATATCATCTGCAAACAGGGACAATTTTACTTCCTCTTTTCCTAATTGAATACCCTTTATTTCTTTCTCCTGCCTGATTGCCCTGGCCAGAACTTCCAACACTATGTTGAATAGGAGTGGTGAGAGAGGGTATTCCTGTCTTGTGCCAGTTTTCAAAAGGAATGCTTCCAGTTTTTGCCCATTCAGTATATTGGCTGTGGATTTGTCATAAATAGCTCTTATTATTTTGAGATACATTCCATCAATACCTCGTTTATTGAGAGTTTTTAGCATGAAGGACTGTTGAATTTTGTTGAAGGCCTTTTCGGCATCTATTGAAATAATCATGTGATTTTTGTCTTTGGTTCTGTTTATGTGATGGATTACATTTATTGATTTGTGTATGTTGAACCAGCCTTGCATCCCAGGGATGAAGCCAACTTGATCGTGGTGGATAGCCCTTTTCATATGCTGCTGGATTCGGTTTGCCAGTATTTTATTGAAGATTTTTGCATCGATGTTCATCAGGGATATTGGTCTAAAATTCTCTTTTTTTGTTGTGTCTCTGCCAGGCTTTGGTATCAGGATGATGCTGGCCTCATAAAATGAATTAGGGAGGATTCCCTCTTTTTCTATTCATTGGAATAGTTTCAGAAGGAATGGTACCAGCTCCTCTTTGTACCTCTGGTAGAATTTGGCTGTGAATCCGTCTGGTCCTGGACTTTTTTTGGTTGGTAGGCTATTAATTATTGCCTCAATTTCGGGAGTCTGTTATTGGTCTATTCAGAAATTCAACTTCTTCCTGGTTTAATCTTGGGAGGGTGTATGTGTCCAGGAATGTATCCATTTCTTCTAAATTTTCTAGCTTATTTGCATAGAGGTGTTTATAGTATTCTCTGATGGTAGTTTGTATTTCTGTGGGATCGGTGGTGATATGCCCTGTATCATTTTTTATTGCATCTATTTGATTCTTCTCTCTTTTATTATTTATTAGTCTGGCTAGCAGTCTGTTTTGTTGATCTTTTCAAAAAACCAGCTCCTGGATTCACTGATTTTTTTGAAGAGTTTTTTATATCTCTATCTCTTTCAGTTCTGCTCTGATCTTAGTTATTTCTTGCCTTCTGCTAGCTTTTGAATTTGTTTACTATTACTTCTCTAGTTCTTTTTATTGTTATGTTAGGGTGTCAATTTTAGATATTTCCTGCTTTCTCTTGTGGGCATTTAGTGCTATAAATTTCCCTCTACACACTGCTTTAAATGTGTCCCAGAGATTCTGGTATGTTGTGTCTTTGTTCTCATTGGTTTCAAAGAACATCTTTATTTCTGCCTTCATTTTGTTATTTACCCAGTAGTCATTCAGGAGCAGGTTGTTCAGTTTCCATGTAGTTGTGTGGTTTTGAGTGAGTTTCTTAATCCTGAGTTCTAATTTGATTGCACTGTGGTCTGAGAGACAGTTTGCTGTGATTTCTGTTCTTTTACATTTGCTGAGGAGTGCTTTACTTCCAACTATGTGGTCAATTTTGGAATAAGTGTGATGTGGTGCTGAGAAGAATGTATATTCTGTTGATTTGGGGTGAAGAGTTCTGTAGATGTCTATTAGGTCAACTTGGTGCAGAGCTGAGTTCAAGTTCTGGATATCCTTGTTAACTTTCTGTCTCGTTGCTCTGTCTAATGTTGACAGTGGGATGTTAAAGTCTCCCATTATTATTGTGTGGGAATCTAAGTCTCTTTGTGGGTCTCTAAGGACTTGCTTTATGAATCTGGGTGCTCCTGTATTGTATGCATATATATTTAGGATAATTAGCTCTTCTTGTTGAATTGATCCCTTTACCATTATGTAATGGCCTTCTTTGTCTCTTTTGATCTTTGTTGGTTTAAAGTCTGTTTTATTAGAGACTAGGATTGCAACCCCTGCTATTTTGTTGTTGTTGTTTTCCATTTGCTTGGTAGATCTTCCTCCATCCCTTTATTTTGAGCCTATGTGTGTCTCTGCACGTGAGATGGGTCTCCTGAATACAGGACACTGATGGGTCTTGACTCTTTATCCAATTTGCCAGTCTGTGTTCTTTTAATTGGGGCATTTAGCCCATTTACATTTAAAGTTAATATTGTTATGTGTGAACTTGATCCTGTCATTATAATGTTAGCTGGTTATTTTGCTCATTAGTTGATGCAGTTTCTTCCTAGCATCAATGGTCTTTACAATTTGGCATGTTTTTGCAGTGGCTGGTACCGGTTGTTCCTTTCCATGTTTAGTGTTTCCTTCAGGAGCTCTTGGAAGGCAGGGCTGGTGGTGACAAAATCTCTCAGCATTTGCTTGTCTGTAAAGGATTTTATTTCTCCTTCACTTATGAAGCTTAGTTTGGCTGGATATGAAATTCTGGGATGAAAATTATTTTCTTTAACAATGTTGAATATTGGCCCCCAGTCTCTTCTGGCTTGTAGAGTTTCTGCTGAGAGATCTGCTGTTAGTCCGATGGGCTTCCCTTTGTGGGTAACCCGACCTTTCTCTCTGGCTGCCCTTCAGATTTTTTCCTTCATTTCAACCTTGGTGAATCTGACAATTATGTATCTTGGGGTTGCTCTTCTCGAGGAGTATCTTTGTGGCATTCTCTGTATTTCCTGAGTTTGAATGTTGGCCTGCCTTGCTAGGTTGGGGAAGTTCTCCTGGATAATATCCTGAAGAGTGTTTTCTAACTTGGTTCCATTCACCCTGTCACTTTCAGGTATACCAGTCAAACTTAGATTTGGTCTTTTCACATAGTCCCATATTTCTTGGAGGCTTTGGTGATTTCTTTTTATTCTTTTTTTTCCTAAACTTCTCTTCTTGCTTCATTTCATTCATTTGATCTTCAGTCACTGATACCCTTTCTTCCACTTGATTAAATTGGCTACTGAAGCTTGTGCATGCATCACGTAGTTCTCGTGCCATGGTTTTCAGCTCCATCAGGTCATTTAAGGTCTTCTCTGTGCTGTTTATTCTAGTTAGCCATTCGTCTACTCTTTTTTCAAGGTTTTTAGCCTCCTTGCAATGGATTCGAACATCCTCCTTTAGCTTGGAGAAGTTTGTTATTAACGACCTTCTGAAGCCTACTTCTGTCAACTCGTCAAAGTCATTCTCCATCCAGCTTTGTTCCGTTGCTGGTGAGGAGCTGCAATCCTCTGGAGAAGAGGTGCTCTGGTTTTTAGAATTTTCAGCTTTTCTGCTCTGGTTTCTCCCCATCTTTGTGATTTTATCTGCCTTTCATCTTTGATGATGGTGACCTACAGATGGGGTTTTGGTGTGGATGTCCTTTCTGTTGATGTTGATGCTACTCCTTTCTGTTTGTTAGTTTTCCTTCTAACAGTCAGGATCCTTGGCTGCAGGTCTGTTGGAGTTTGCTGGAGGTCCACTCCATAACCTGTTTGCCTGAGTATCACCAGTGAAGGCTGCAGAACAGCAAATATTGCAGAACACCAAATGTTGCTGCCTGATCCTTCCTCTGGAAGCTTTGTCTCAGAGGGGCACCTGGCTGTATGAGGTGTCAGTCGGCCCCTACTAGGAGGTGTCTCCAAGTTAGGCTACTGGGGGTCAGGGACCCACTTGAGGAGGCAGTCTGTCCGTTCTCCGAGCTCAAACTCTGTGCTGGGAGAACCACTGCTCTCTTCAAAGCTGTCAGACAGGGACGTTTAAGTCTGCAGAAGTTTCTGCTGCCTTTTGTTCAGCTATGCCCTGCCCTCAGAGGTGGAGTTTACAGAGGCAGGCAGGCCTCCTTGAGCTGCGGTGGGCTCCACCCAGTTCAAGCTTCCTGGCCACTTTGTTTACGTAGTCAAGCCTCAGCAATGGCGGATGCCCCTCCCCCAGCCTGGCTGCTGCCTGGCAATTTGATCTTGGACTGCTGCACTAGTAGTGAGCAAGGCTCCATGGGCATGGGACCCACTGAGCCAGGCATGAGATATAATCTCCTGGTGTGCTGTTTGCTAAGACTGTTGGAAAAGCATAGTATTAGGGCAGGAGTGTCCCGATTTTCCAGGTACCCTTGGAAACGGCTTCCTTTGGCTAGGAAAGGGAAATTCCCTGACCCCTTGCACTTCCAGGGTGAGGTGATTCCCTGCCCTGCTTCAACTCACCCTCTGTGGGCTGCACCCGCTGTCCAACCAGTCCCAATGAGAGGAACCAAGTACCTCAGTTGGAAATGCAGAAATCACCCATCTTCTGCATCGATCATGCTGGGAGCTGTAGACTGGAGCTGTTCCTATTCGGCCATCTTGGAACGATCAAAATACGTTGTGTCTTCTAAATGATGCTAGTATCTATGTGAAGAAAGTCTGTGACTTAAATTTTAATCAGATGCTTCCATGGTTTGAAAACCAAATAGCAAAGCTATGAACGTATGCAGATAGATGCCCCAAAACATTTTGAATTGGAAAAAACATTAAGGCATCAATGTAGAGAAAAAAGATTTTTTTAACAGGAATATAAAATTCATGGAGAGAAGATTAGTTTGAGCTTTTGCAAAAGATCTCTTGAGCATTGAAAATAACATACATTATAACATTTATAAGGCAAACAATTTACTTTAAATATTTCTGTATAGTGTATTAAGATTCTGATCTTGTATTCCATTTTTCCAGTGATCCTGTATTATAAAGTTTATTTTCTATTAACTGCAGGAAGTAATGGCTGAACACAATCCCCAGTATCTCATTGAGCTAAATGGAAATAGACCACCAGAGGAGCTCTTTATGGTGAGTGCAGTGTTCAGCAGGAATGCTTCACAGTGTGGAAAATTTAAAAGCTATTGACAGTATTGTACTTCTTTTAATAAACAGAAGTATGTTTATATTTAAACACCATTTATCTTTGAACAATTTGTCTTGACACTTAAAATTTTGATGCTCTGTTTATTCATCTGTCCATTTAAAAATCAAAACTACATTCGAATTTAAAATCTCTGTCAAAAGGTGCCTCACAGAAAAGTAAAAGCAATGGTAACCAAAAGCACACAAGAAGATGCTGAACATCGTTAGTCATTAGGGAAAGGCAGGTCAAAACCATAATGGGGAACCCCTTTTACCTTCTAGGATGACTAAAGTAAAAACAAACAAACAAACACAAAACAGAAAATAAAAAGTGTTAGTGAGGATGCAGAGAAATTGGAACCCAAAAATGTTTTACAAAAATAATTCAATAATACAAAAATGTAGTCATTATTTCTTAAATGCCAAATAAGTGTCTGGCATTATAATGGGCTCTAGGGATAAAGATAGGAAGGAGGCAGAAGGGTTCACACGTCTCTCTGCTCATGCAGTATCCAATATGTTGGGAAAAATAAATCTCTAGAGAGCAGTTTTGTTATAGTCAGGGATACACATGCATGGTATTATAGGAGTTCATGGCATAAAGACAAAACCTAATCTAGTAAGGAGGACCACCAGTCTGAAACTATGTTTAAATAGAAACGTAAAGGACTAGTAAGAACTAGACCTTGAAGACAAGGGTAGGTGAGGGAAGTGGGACAGTGTTCTATGCTGAGGAAAGAGTCTGTGTCAAGGCCCCAGAGGCCAGAAAGAGCATAGTGAGTTGTAAGAACTGAATGTAGGACTGGAACATAGGAGGATTGGGTAGGAGGGGTGGAATAGAGCCACGACTAGAAATTAGAAGGGATTGCACCAAGAAAGACCTTGTAAACTGTAGTTAGGAGTTTAGACCTCAATATGAGGGAATAGGCAGTCAGGAAAAGGTTTTAAGCCATAAAGCACAAATGATCCTATTTCTGTTTGAGAAAGATCACACCATTCCACGTGAGTATAAAACAAAAGGAGAATCAAATTGGTGGTAGGAAAACTAGTTTTGGCTTTTGCCATCAATCAGGTATGAGATAGTGGCCTAACCTAGGGTAGTGACCACAGGAATGGACAGAAAAGGACAGATCTGAGAGACATTTAAGAAATCTACTTGACAGGACTTGATGAGCAACTTAATATGGGAATTAAGGGAGAGAGAAAAGTCAAAGATAATGCCGATATTTCTGGCTTGATCTGATTGGTGGCAACACGGTAACAGTGCATGCTAGTGGTGGAGCCAGCTCAGGGAGAAGCTCCTCACTTGAGACATGCTCTTGCCAAGATGACCTGTGATCTCATGACCAAAGCCACTGCTCATTTTTCAGTCTTCATCTGATTCAATCTTTAATAGAACCAGCATTTGACACAACAGATCACTTCTTTTTTTCTGCACCCTTCTTTCCTTGGCTTCCTGGGCCCCACACCACAATATTTTCATTACACCTCACTGCACACTCCAATTCTCTAACCTGCAGTGTTGCAAGGTGAGTTGTAAGAACAGAATTCACAAGGCATGAGCTCTTCTCTGTTTACCCTCACTTGTTAAGAGACTTCATTCAGTCAGTAGCTTTAGATATCATCTCACCACTGACATCTCTTAAATTCATGATACTATATCAGATCTTTCCCCTGAATTCCACACTTGTATACTTAATGGCTGCCCAACTGCTGTTTTTCCAATTGGATGTCTACTAGTCATTTTGGATTTAAGTGTGCAAGATAGAACTTCACCACCACCACCCTACCCCCAATGTGCTTCTCCCACCATTCTCCTTTTTCAGTAAATGCAAAAACCACCCAGCCAGTTGCTTTCCTTGACTTTTTTTTCTCACATCCCACATCCCATTCACCAGCATATACAGCAGGCTTCTCCTTCAAAATATGGCCAGAATTCTACCACTTTTTACTACCTGGGACACACTTTCCTCAAGGTAGAAGGCAGAAGCTCCAAGGCGTCTGACTGGAACTTGCCAAGCTTGTGAAGGCCCCCATAGGAGCTGGTACTCTGCACTTCCACCTACGTTCCATGGCAGAGCAGGCTACATGGAGAAGCTCGACATTATTGGAATGAGGAAGTGTACTCCACCCAGAATGAATTAGGGAACTAACCAGTGAAGGTTGCATTGTAACACAATCTATCACAGGCTACCACACACCATCAGGATTTTGGCTGTCTCACTATTTCCAATCTCATGATCTATGTGCTGGACTCTTATTTTTTCCAGATTCTTCCACGAAGTGTCTGCATTAATTTCCTGGGGTTGCCATACCAAAGTGTCACAAACTGGTGGCTTAAAACAACAGAAATGTATTCTCTCACAGTTATGGAGGCTAAAAGTCCAAAATCAAAGTGTTGGCAGGGCCATGCTCCTTCCAAAGGCTCTTGGGGAGACTCTATTTTTGTTTCTTCCAGCTTCTGGTAGCTACTGGCATTTCTTGACTTATGGCAGCATAACTCCAATATCTGCCTCCATCTTCATATGGCAATCATCCCTTTGCCTGAAGAGGTCCCAGAGACCAAGACCTCTAAGAACATGAATATCTGGGGACCAGAGGGCAGGGCAGACTGTTATCAGTTGAAATGTGTCCTCAAAAACATATGTTGAAACCCTGAAGTCCAATACCTGTGAATGTGACCTTATTTGGAAATAAGGTCTTTGCCTATAGATTAGGAGAAGAGACTCAGACACACAGGGAGAAGATGGCTCTGTGACAACAGAGGCAGAGATTGGAGTGATGCATATACAAGCCAAGACATACCAAGGATTGTCAGCAAACAGCCAGAAGCCAGATGAAGCAAGCAAGGATTCAACCCAGAGTCAGGGGGAGCATGGGCTTGACTCATAAGCCCATCACTGTTTCAGAATATTTGAGATATTCAGATGCCAATGTAGTTAAATATCTGTTCTTTAAATCTAGATTGTTATGAGTCGACTTAAATATCTGAACCTAAAAAGAGCAGCTGTTATAACCAAACTTCAGGGTGCAGAGGAAGAAATTAATGACACAATGGAAAATGTAAGTTATATGGAACTGTTTGAAAGTCTAGTTTTCAATGTATGTTGTGGGCAGGGTGCAGTGGCTCACACCTGTAATCCCATGGGAGGATCGCTGGAGCCCAGGAGTCTGAGACCAGCCTGGACAACCTAGTGAGCACCCATCCTAAAAAAAAAAAAAAAAAGAAAGAAAGAAAGAAAGAAAAAGAAAAGAAATAAAAGATTAGCCAGGTGTGGTGGTATGCACCTGTAGTCTCAGCTACCCAGGAGCTGAGACGGGAGGATTGCTTGAGCCCAGGAGGTTAAGGCTACAGTGAGCCATGATCATGCCATTGCACTCCAGCCTGAGCACCAGAGCCAGATACTATCTCAAAAAATATATATATATAATATATATTCATATATTTATTTATTCATATATATTTATTCACCTATGTAAATATATATTCATCTATGTAAATAAATATTCATCTATGTAAATATATATTTATTCATATATATTCATATATACATAATATTCATATATATGTACATTGTGGCCTTAATTTGTATTCTTTTATAAAAATGGATTTGGTTTCTGGGAATAAGCTGTAATATTAGCATGATATCCTTTTAGACATTAGACACAACACAAATTTTAAAACAAAGAAAATCATAACGATTAAATGTAGGAACAATGAAAAAGAAAGAAATCCAAGTTCAGTTTAAAAATTTGCAGCACCAAAGAAAGTGAAGACATAAAAGTTCTTAACTCTATTTCTTTAATCATTCAACCAAATTTTTTTAAGTAACTAATGTGTTCCTGACACTGATGTGCTACGTATGTGATGGGTATCAAATTATAACTGCCAATTGCCAAAAGTGCCACAGGGAGTTTTAATTGGAGGATTTGATCTATTCTGAGAAGTTCAGTTTCACCTATATGAGTAGAAATTATTTTTAAAAACGGATACCAGGGCTGGGCACAATGGCTCATGCCTGTAATGCTAGCACTTTGGGAGGCTGAAATGGAAGGATCGCTTGAGCCCCAGGAGTTTGAGACCAGTCTGGGACATAGCAAGACTCCGGTCCTACAAAAAATAAAAAAAAAACTTGGGGCGGGGTTCCAAGATGGCCAAATAGAAACACCTCCAGTCTGCAGCTCCCAGCGGGATGGATGCAGAAGATGGGTGATTTCTGCATTTCCAACTGAGGTACCTGGTTCATCTCACTGGGACTGGTTAGACAGGAGGTGCAGCCCACAGAGGGTGAGCCAAAGCAGGGCAGGGCGTCGCTTCACCCGGGAAGCACAAGGGGTCAGGGAATTTCCCTTTCCTAGCCAAGGGAAGCTGTGACAGACTGTACCTGGGAAAAACGGGACACTCCCCCCGGAAATACTGCGCTTTTCCAACAGTCTTAGCAAACAGCAGACTAGGAGTTACTATTCCGCGCCTGTCTCAGCAGGTCCCGTGCCTATGGAGCCTTGCTCACTGCTAGCACAGCAGTCTGAGATTGAATTATGAGGCAACACAGTTTTGGTTCATATGGAACCAAAAAAGAGCCCGCATTGCCAAGGCAATCCTAAGCAAAAAGAACAAAGCTGGAGACATCACGCTAACTGACTTCAAACGATACTACAAGGACACAGTAACCAAAACAGCATGGTACTGGTACCCAAACAGAGATATAGACCAATGGATCAGAACAGAGGCCTCAGAAATAACACCAAACATCTACAACTATCTGATCTTTGACAAACCTGACAAAAACAAGAAATGGGGAAAGGATTCCCTATTTAATAAATGGTGCTGGGCCGCATGTTCTCACTCATAGGTGGGAACTGAACAATAAGATCACTTGGACTCGGGAAGGGGAACATCACACACCAGGGCCTATCATGGCGGGGGAGGGGGGAGGGATTGCATTGGGAGTTATACCTGATGTAAATGACGAGTTGATGGGTGCTGACGAATTGATGGGTGCAGCACACCAACATGGCACAAGTATACATATGTAACAAACCTGCACATTATGCACATGTACTCTAGAACTTAAAGTATAATAATAATAATAAAATAAAATAAATAATAATAATAAATGGTGCTGGGAAGACTGGCTAGCCATATGTAGAAAGCTGAAACTGGATCCCTTCCTTACACCTTATACAAAAATTAATTCAAGATGGATTAAAGACTTACATGTTAGACCTAAAACCATAAAAACCCTAGAAGCGGCCGGGCGCGGTGGCTCAAGCCTGTAATCCCAGCACTTTGGGAGGCCGAGACGGGCGGATCACGAGGTCAGGAGATCGAGACCATCCTGGCTAACACGGTGAAACCCCGGCTAACACGGTGAAACCCCGTCTCTACTAAAAATACAAAAACTAGCCGGGCGAGGTGGCGGGCGCCTGTAGTCCCAGCTACTCGGGAGGCTGAGGCAGGAGAATGGCGTAAACCCGGGAGGCGGAGCTTGCAGTGAGCTGAGATCGGGCCACTGCACTCCAGCCCAGGCGACAGAGCGAGACTCCGCCTCAAAAAAAAAAAAAAAAAAAAAAAACCCTAGAAGCAAACCTAGGCAATACCATTCAGGACATAGGCATGGGCAAGGACTTCATGACTAAAACACCAAAAGCAACGGCAACACAAACCAAAATAGAGAAATGGGATCTAATTAAAGAGCTTCTGCACAGAAGAAGAAACTACCATCAGAGTGTGCAGGCAACCTACAGAATGGGAGAAAAGTATTGCAATCTTCACATCTGACAAAGGACTAATATCCAGAATCTACAAAGAACTTAAACAAATTTACAAGAAAAAAACAACCCCATCAAAAAGTGGACAAAGGATATGAACAGACACTTCTCAAAAGAAGACATTTTTGCAGCCAACAGACACATGAAAAAATGCTCATCATCAATGGTCATCAGAGAAATGCAAATCAAAACCACAATGAGATACCACACCAGTTAGAATGGCAATCATTAGAAAGTCAGGAAGCAACAGGTGTTGGAGAGGATGTGGAGAAATAGGAACAGTTTTACACTGTTGGTGGGAGTGTAAACTAGTTCAACCATTGTGGAAAACAGTGTGGCGATTTCTCAAGGATCTAGAACTAGAAGTACCATTTGACCCAGCAATCCCATTACTGGGTATATACCCAAAGGATTATAAATCAGGCTGCTGTAAAGACACATGCACACGTATGTTTATTATGGCACTATTCACAACAACAAAGACTTGGAACCAACTCAAATGTCCATCAATGATAGACCAGATTAAGAAAATGTGGCACATATGCACCATGGAATACTATGCAGCCATAAAAAAGGATTTCGTGTCCTTTGTAGGGACATGGATGCAGCTGAAAACCATCATTCTGAGCAAACTATGGCAAGGACAGAAAACAAACACCTCATGTTCTCACTCATAGGTGGGAACTGAACAATGAGAACACTTAGACACAGGCCACGGAACATCACACACCAGGGCCTGTCATGGGGTGTGGGGCTGGAGGAGGGATAGCATTAGAAGAAATACCTAATGTAAATGACAAGTTGATGGGTGCATCAAACCACCATGGCACATGTATACATGTGTAATAAACCTGCATGTTGTGCACATGTACCCTAAAACTTAAAGTATAATAAAAAATAAAAAATAATTAACCAGGCATGATAGCACATGCCCATAATCCCAACTATTTGAGAGGCTGAGATGGGGGGATCAGCTGAGCCTAGAGGTTAAGGCTGCAGTGAGCCATAATTGTGCCACTGCACTCCAGTCTACGTGATAGGGCAAGACCCTGTCTCAAAAATAAAAATAAGATAAAACCCAAAACATATGCCATGATCATAAATAGATATAATTCAAATTTTAAAATCTTTGAAGAAAGAGGTCATTTTGTTATCCCGTATCATAACAAGATCTCAGTGTGTCCACATAACTGGAATACGAGCTGGGACCTCTGCAATATGAACTGGTGCTGAAGAGGAAGAAAAGTGAGCTTGGTCAGAACAGAGGCTGGGAAAAATAAACTGGGTACTGAGGCCTCCTGTTCTAGGTCGTCACTGAAGGAAAGAGAAAAAGTATCTATAAAACCTGCAAGAAATTTCTGGCCAGAAAGTTTGTCCTTAGAAAGCATTGCATGCATGAGGCAAAGGTGTAATGTTGTAGTTCATAAGCTGTATGACTAACTAGGTGGACCTGCCTCCTTTTTCATAAAAGGGAAAAAGATATGGCTGTGTATGCTGGAGTCATTATTCATATCCCTTAAGTAGCATTTCTACCTGGCAGTCAAGCCCACCTCAAAAGAATCACCTGGGAAGCTTACTACAAATACAAATCCCTGAGGCCCGAATCCCAGACTGATTGAACCGGACTCTCTGGAGATGGAACCTGAAAATGTATTTTTACAAAATCTAGAACAAATTCCTGTACCCACTTAAGTCTGAGAACCCCTACTTTAACTCTTGGGACACCAAAAGAGCCTGGTTAATTAAAGTTGATTCATCTACAAGTTCCTGTGTTTTTAAAGGACTTTAGATGAATAATCTTCAGCTAAAGGCAGGTGATTTATGTATTTTTACAAAATCTAGAACAAATTCCTGTACCCACTTAAGTCTGAGAACCCCTACTTTAACTCTTGGGACACCAAAAGAGCCTGGTTAATTAAAGTTGATTCATCTACAAGTTCCTGTGTTTTTAAAGGACTTTAGATGAATAATCTTCAGCTAAAGGCAGGTGATTTTTAGAGAATCAATATAATGGGAATATTTAAAGCAGTGATTCCCAGCCCTGACTGCAAAATGGGGTCATCTAGGAAGCTTTTTAAACGTAACAACGCCGAGGCCAGTTAAAACAGAATTTCTAAGGCAGGGCTTTGTCATTAAGTGAAACAAAACAAAATAGGATATGACATCAAAGGCACAGACTACAAAAGAAAAAATACCAAAAAACTTTTCTTTTTTTTTTTTTTTTTTTTATTATACTTTAAGTTCTAGGGTACATGTGCATAACGTGCAGGTTTGTTACATATGTATACTTATGCCATGTTGGTGTGCTGCACCCATCAACTCGTCAGCACCCATCAATTCATCATTTATATCTTGTATAACTCCCCAATGCAAGCCCTCCCTCCTCCCCCCTCCCCCCTCCCCATGATAGGCCCCAGTGCGTGATGTTCCCCTTCCCGAGTCCAAGTGATCTCATTGTTCAGTTCCCACCTATGAGTGAGAACATGCGGTGTTTGGTTTTCTGTTCTTGTGATAGTTTGCTAAGAATGATGGTTTCCAGCTGCATCCATGTCCCTACAAAGGACGCAAACTCATCCTTTTTTATGGCTGCATAGTATTCCATGGTGTATATGTGCCACATTTTCTTAATCCAGTCTGTCACAGATGGACATTTGGGTTGATTCCAAGTCTTTGCTATTGTGAATAGTGCCGCAATAAACATACGTGTACATGTGTCTTTGTAGTAGAATAATTTATAATCCTTTGGGTATATACCCAGTAGTGGGATGGCTGGGTCATATGGTACATCTAGTTCTAGATCCTTGAGGAATTGCCATACTGTTTTCCATAATGGTTGAACTAGTTTACAATCCCACCAACAGTGTAAAAGTGTTCCTATTTCTCCACATCCTCTCCAACACCTGTTGTTTCCTGATTTTTTAATGATTGCCATTCTAACTGGTGTGAGATGGTATCTCATTGTGGTTTTGATTTGCATTTCTCTGATGGCGAGTGACGATGAGCATTTTTTCATGTGTCTGTTGGCTGTATGAATATCTTCTTTTGAGAAATGTCTGTTCATATCCTTTGCCCACTTTTTGATGGGGTTGTTTGTTTTTTTCTCGTATATTTGTTTGAGTTCTTTGTAGATTCTGGATATTAGCCCTTTGTCAGATGAGTAGGTTGCAAAAATTTTCTCCCATTCTGTAGGTTGCCTGTTCACTCTCATGGTAGTTTCTTTTGCTGTGCAAAAGCTCTTTAGTTTAATTAGATCCCATTTGTCAATTTTTGCTTTTGCTGCCGTTGCTTTTGGTGTTTTAGACATGAAGTCCTTGCCCATGCCTATGTCCTGAATGGTACTACCTAGATTTTCTTCTAGGGTTTTTATGGTATTAGGTCTAACATTTAAGTCTCTAATCCATCTTGAATTAATCTTCGTATAAGGGGTAAGGAAAGGATCCAGTTTCAGCTTTCTACTTATGGCTAGCCAATTTTCCCAGCACCATTTATTAAATAGGGAATCCTTTCCCCATTTCTTGTTTCTCTCAGGTTTGTCAAAGATCAGATGGCTGTAGATGTGTGGTATTATTTCTGAGGACTCTGTTCTGTTCCATTGATCTATATCTCTGTTTTGGTACCAGTACCATGCTGTTTTGGTGACTGTAGCCTTGTAGTATAGTTTGAAGTCAGGTAGCGTGATGCCTCCAGCTTTGTTCTTTTGACTTAGGATTGTCTTGGCAATGCGGGCCCTTTTTTGGTTCCATATGAACTTTAAAGCAGTTTTTTCCAATTCTGTGAAGAAACTCATTGGTAGCTTGATGGGGATGGCATTGAATCTATAAATAACCTTGGGGAGTATGGCCATTTTCACGATATTGATTCTTCCTATCCATGAGCATGGTATGTTCTTCCATTTGTTTGTGTCCTCTTTTATTTCACTGAGCAGTGGTTTGTAGTTCTCCTTGAAGAGGTCCTTTACATCCCTTGTAAGCTGGATTCCTAGGTATTTTATTCTCTTTGAAGCAATTGTGAATGGAAGTTCATTCCTGATTTGGCTCTCTGCTTGTCTGTTACTGGTGTATAAGAATGCTTGTGATTTCTGCACATTAATTTTGTATCCTGAGACTTTGCTGAAGTTGCTTATCAGCTTAAGGAGATTTTGGGCTGAGACGATGGGGTTTTCTAAATATACAATCATGTCATCTGCAAACAGGGACAATTTGACTTCTTCTTTTCCTAACTGGATACCCTTGATTTCTTTCTCTTGCCTGATTGCCCTAGCCAGAACTTCCAACACTGTGTTGAATAGGAGTGGTGAGAGAGGGCATCCCTGTCTTGTGCCAGTTTTCAAAGGGAATTTTTCCAGTTTTTGCCCATTCAGTATGATATTAGCTGTGGGTTTGTCATAAATAGCTCTTATTATTTTGAGGTACGTTCCATCAGTACCGAATTTATTGAGCGTTTTTAGCATGAAGGGCTGTTGAATTTTGTCAAAAGCCTTTTCTGCATCTATTGAGACAATCATGTAGTTCTTGTCTTTGGTTCTGTTTATATGCTGGATTACGTTTATTGATTTGCGAATGTTGAACCAGCCTTGCATCCCAGGGATGAAGCCCACTTGATCATGGTGGATAAGCTTTTTGATGTGCTGCTGAATCCGGTTTGCCAGTATTTTATTGAGAATTTTTGCATCAATATTCATCAGGGATATTGGTCTAAAATTCTCTTTTTTTGATGTGTCTCTGCCAGGCTTTGGTATCAGGATGATGTTGGCCTCATAAAATGAGTTAGGGAGGATTCCCTCTTTTTCTATTGATTGGAATAGTTTCAGAAGGAATGGTACCAGCTCCTCCTTGTACCTCTGGTAGAATTCAGCTGTGAATCCATCTGGTCCTGGACTTTTTTTGGTGGGTAGGCTATTAATTGTTGCCTCAATTTCAGAGCCTGCTATTGGTCTATTCAGGGATTCAACTTCTTCCTGGTTTAGCCTTGGGAGAGTGTAAGTGTCCAGGAATTTATCCATTTCTTCTAGATTTTCTAGTTGATTTGCGTAGAGGCGTTTATAGTATTCTCTGATGGTAGTTTGTATTTCTGTGGCGTCAGTGGTGATATCCCCTTTATCATTTTTTATTGCATCTATTTGATTCCTCTCTCTTTTCTTCTTTATTAGCCTTGCTAGCGGTCTGTCAATTTTGTTGATCTTTTCAAAAAACCAACTCCTGGATTCATTGATTTTTTGGAGGGTTTTTTGTGTCTCTATCTCCTTCAGTTCGGCTCTGATCTTAGTTATTTCTTGCCTTCTGCTAGCTTTTGAATGTGTTTGCTCTTGCCTCTCTAGTTCTTTTAATTGTGATGTTAGAGTGTCAATTTTAGATCTTTCCTGCTTTCTCTTGTGGGCATTTAGTGCTATAAATTTCCCTCTACACACTGCTTTAAATGTGTCCCAGAGATTCTGGTATGTTGTATCTTTGTTCTCATTGGTTTCAAAGAACATCTTTATTTCCGCTTTCATTTCGTTATGTACCCAGTAGTCATTCAGGAGCAGGTTGTTCAGTTTCCATGTAGTTGAGCGGTTTTGATTGAGTTTCTTAGTCCTGAGTTCTAGTTTGATTGCACTGTGGTCTGAGAGACAGTTTGTTATAATTTCTGTTCTTTTACATTTGCTGAGGAGTGCTTTACATCCAATTATGTGGTCAATTTTGGAATAAGTGCGATGTGGTGCTGAGAAGAATGTATATTCTGTTGATTTGGGGTGGAGAGTTCTATAGATGTCTATTAGGTCCGCTTGGTGCAGAGATGAGTTCAATTCCTGGATATCCTTGTTAACTTTCTGTCTCGTTGATCTGTCTAATGTTGACAGCAGAGTGTTGAAGTCTCCCATTATTATTGTATGGGAGTCTAAGTCTCTTTATAAGTCTCTAAGGACTTGCTTTATGAATCTGTGTGCTCCTGTATTGGGTGCATATATATTTAGGAGAGTTAGCTCTTCCTGTTGAATTGATCCCTTTACCATTATGTAATGGCCTTCTTTGTCTCTTTTGATCTTTGATGGTTTAAAGTCTGTTCTATCAGAGACAAGGATTGCAACCCCTGCTTTTTTTTGTTCTCCATTTGCTTGGTAGATCTTCCTCCATCCCTTTATTTTGAGCCTATGTATGTCTCTGCATGTGAGATGGGTCTCCTGAATACAGCAGACTGATGGGTCTTGACTCTTTATCCAGTTTGCCAGTCTGTGTCTTTTAATTGGAGCATTTAGTCCATTAACATTTAAGGTTAATATTGTTATGTGTGAACTTGATCCTGCCATTATGATATTAACTGGTTATTTTGCTCGTTAGTCGATGCAGTTTCTTCCTAGCCTCGATGGTCTTTACATTTTGGCATGTTTTTGTGATGGCTGGTACCGGTTGTTCCTTTCCATGTTTAGGGCTTCCTTCAGGGTCTCTTGTAAGGCAGGCCTGGTGGTGACAAAATCTCTAAGCATTTGCTTATCTGTAAAGGATTTTATTTCTCCTTCACTTATGAAACTTAGTTTGGCTGGATATGAAATTCTGGGTTTAAAATTCTTTTCTTTAAGAACGTTGAATATTGGCCCCCACTCTCTTCTGGCTTGTAGAGTTTCTGCTGAGAGATCTGCTGTTAGTCTGATGGGCTTCCCTTTGTGGGTAACCCGACCTTTCTCTCTGGCTGCCCTTAAGATTTTTTCCTTCATTTCAACTTTGGTGAATCTGGCAATGATGTGTCTTGGAGTTGCTCTTCTGGAGGAGTATCTTTGTGGCGTTCTCTGTATTTCCTGAATTTGAACGTTGTCCTGCCCTACTAGGTTGGGGAAGTTCTCCTGGATGATATCCTGAAGAGTGTTTTCCAACTTGGTTCCATTTTCCCCCTCACTTTCAGGCACCCCAATCGGACGTAGATTTGGTCTTTTTACGTAATCCCATACTTCTTGCAGGCTTTGCTCATTTCTTTTTCTTTTTTTTTCTTTTGGTTTCTCTTCTCGCTTCATTTCATTCATTTGATCTTCAATCGCTGATACTCTTTCTTCCAGTTGATCGAGTCGGTTACTGAAGCTTGTGCATTTGTCACGTATTTCTCGTGTCATGGTTTTCATCTCTGTCATTTCGTTTATGATCTTCTCTGCATTAATTAGTCTAGCTGTCAATTCTTCCACTCTTTTTTCAAGATTTTTAGTTTCTTTGCGCTGGGTACGTAATTCCTCCTTTAGCTCTGATAAGTTTGATGGACTGAAGCCTTCTTCTCTCCTCTCGTCCAAGTCATTCTCTGACCAGCTTTGATCCGTTGCTGGCGATGGGCTGCGCTCCTTCGCAGGGGGAGATGCGCTCTTATTTTTTGAATTTCCAGCTTTTCTGCCCTGCTTCTTCCCCATCTTTGTGGTTTTATCTGTCTCTGGTCTTTGATGGTGGTGACGTACTGATGGGGTTTTGGTATAGGTGTCCTTCCTGTTTGATAGTTTTCCTTCTGACAGTCAGAAGGACTGTCTGTTGGTCTGTTGGAGATTGCTTGAGGTCCACTTCAGACCCTGTTTGCCTGGGTATCAGCAGCAGAGGTTGCCGAAGATAGAATATTGCTGAACAGCGAGTGTACCTGTCTGATTCTTCCTTTGGAAGTTTCCTCTCAGGGGTGTACTCCACCCTGTGAGGTGTGGGGTGTCAGACTGCCCCTAGTGGGGGATTTCTCCCAGCTAGGCTACTCAGGGGTCAGAGACACACCTGAGCAGGCAGTCTGTCCGTTCTCAGATCTCAACCTCCGTGTTGGGAGATCCACGGCTCTCCCCAAAGCTGTCAGACAGAGTCGTTCGCGTCTGCACCGGCTCCCGCTACTTCCCCTGTTGGTCTTCAGCTGTGCGCTGTCCCCAGAGGTGGAGACTACAGAGACAGGCAGGCTTCCTTGAGCTGCTGTGAGCTCCACCCAGTTCGAGCTTCCCAGCGGCTTTGTTTACCTACTTAAGCCTCAGCAATGGCGGGCGCCCCTCCCCCAGCCTTGCTGCTGCCTTGCGGATAGATCGCGGCAGACTGCTGTGTTAGCAGTGAAGGAGGCTTCATGGGCGTGGGACCCTCCCGGCCAGGATTGGGATATATTCTCCTGGTGTGCCTGTATGCTTACAGCGCAGTATTGGGGTGGGAGTTACCCGATTTTCCAGGTGTTGTGTGTCTCAGTTCCCCTGGCTAGGAAAACGGATCCCCTTCCCCCTTGTGCTTCCAGGTGAGGCGATGCCTCGCCCTGCTTCAGCTCTCGCTGGTCAGGCTGCAGCAGCTGACCAGCACCGATTGTCCGGCACTCCCTAGTGAGATGACCCCAGTACCTCAGTTGAAAATGCAGAAATCACCGGTCTTCTGTGTCGCTCGCGCTGGGAGTTGGAGACTGGAGCTGTTCCTATTCGGCCATCTTGCTCCGCCCCCCCCCCCAAAAAACTTTTCTGCATCAACACTATGCGTAGAGGCCGGGCGCAGTGGCTCGTGCCTGTAATCCCAGTACTTTGAGAAGCTGAGGCAGGCAGATCACTTGAGGCCGGGGGTTTGAGACCAGACTGGCCAACATGGCGAAACCCCATCTCTACAAAAAAAAGGAAAACACATCAATCAGTAGAGTAAAAAGACAACCCACAGAAAGGAGAAGAATATTTGAAAATCATATATCTGATAGGGATTAATATGCAGAATATGTAAAGAACAACTACAACTCCACAACAATAAAAAAAATCCAGTTCAAAAATGGGCAAAGGATTTGAATAGACATTTCTCTAAAGAAGATATATAAATGTCTAATAAGTACATGAAAAGATGCTCAATATCACTAGCCATTAAAGAAATGCAAATCAAAACTATAATAAGATGCCATCTCATATCCACTGGGGTGCTATTATTCAAAAAATGAGAAATAAAAAATGTTGATGGGAAATGAGAACCCTCTTACATTGTTTGTGGGGATGTAAAATGGTGCAGCTGCTGTTTAAAATAGTTTGGTGGTTGCACAAAAAGTTAAACATAGAATTCTCATCAATCCAGCAATTACCCTTCTAGGCATTTCCCCCAAAGGATTGAAACCAGGAACTCAAGCAGATACTTGTACACCAATATTTCTAGCACCTTTATTCACAATAGCCAGAAGGTGGAAATAACCCAATGTCCATCAGTGGATGAACTGATAAACAAAATGTGGAGTGTATGTGTTTGTGTTTGTGTGTGTGTGTGTGTGTGTGTGTGTGTGTGTGTGTGTGTGTGTGATGGAATATTATTCAACCTTAAAGAGGAGTAAAATTCTTATATATGATAAAATATCCGTGAAAACGTACTAAGTGAAACAAGCAAATACAAAAGGGCAGACAAATGATTCCACTTATACGAGATACACAGAATAGACAAATTCGTAGAGACAGAATGTAGGGTAGAGGTTACCAGGGGCTGGCGGGGGAAGGAGAGTTATTTCATGAGTACAGAGTTCTGTTTGGGATGGTGGAAAAGTTCTGGAAATGAATACAGGTGGTGGTTGCACAACACAGTGAATATACTTAATACCACTGAATTGTATGCTTAAAGGTGGTGACAAAAACAAATTTTATGTGATGTGTATTTTACCACAATTATAAAAACAAAAAACAAACCCAAAAATCTTCCCTAGGAGATTCTAGTATGCAGCCAGGGAAGAGAACCACTGGTTTAAAGGGGTAGGAAACGCACAAAGACCTTACTGTAGACTTCAGCATCCTGGCGAAGAGTGAGAGAACTGTAGCATCTGCTGAGTTGCTGGAGAGGAAGGGCTGTGCAGGTAGATGGGGACATGGGCCTGGGTTTGTGCAGCAGGAGGAAGGACAGGGTCAGACTGGCACCTGGCACAGTAGAAGTTTTGGTTTTTGAGTCACACAGACCTGGATTTGAATCAGCAGTACAGCCTATCAGACCTGTGACTCTGCTTAACCTTGCTGCCCTTTATTCAATGGTATATATTAAAAAAGGGACAACAATCCCTATGGCGTTGTGTTATTGTAAAGATTACATGAGATTATGCTTTTAAAGTGCCTATAACCAATGGTGATATTTAAAAAATTTAACAGCTGTATTGTAGGGGCAGGGCTGGCTTCATGAACTTCATACAGGCCCATGTGCTTAGTTTAATTCTCTGCTGCTGCAGTCTTGAAATTCTTACTAATTGTAGAACAAGGGTCCTATAATTTTCATTTTGATCTAGCCCTGGCAAATTAGTTTGTGCTGTGTAAGAGCATTCACCCAATCACAGCAGAGCTGGCAGAAGTGCTGAAGACATTTGCCAGGCATTAACCCTTAGTTGCTGGATCATGGAAAGGTCCAGAGGTTCTTCAGCAAGAGGATGGGTAGGAGTAGAGCTTGAGGGTAGTGGTTACAGTGGCCAGCTTTCTTCTGCCCCTGCTCCACTACCTTGGCTGTATCTGGGGTCCCTCACGTGCCCCTCTGGTTCAGTCGCTCCAGAAAGTATGCTTCTGGTCTTCTCACTGGGAGAGAGGTGGTGGGGGGGGACCAAGTAGAGTGAGAATGGCTCTGGCACTAGCACCTTCTTTCAAAGACTTCCAATCAGGTATACTGTTTTCTGCTCTCCATTTATTCCCCTTCAGAGGTACATGGTATCACAAGGTCCCACGTCTTTCCAGGGTTTTGCAAAGTGAATCCACTGGCTCATTGTTGTTCCTACCCCTCCCATACCTATCTTTGCTCCACAGATATTTGGCTTTCTTTCACCTTTCTCTAATATAAGTCAGTTACCACTCATCCATCTGCTTTCTAACTTAAAATATTGCGTAGCTATAGCCAGCCCTGATCAGCATCTCCAGTCTCTTCTCCCATTCTCTGTGTCTTCATGAGTTTTATTTCTTTTTTTTATTCTCCTACTGTCATTTTAGTGAGGTTTTAGGAAAGCAGCAAACATAAATTCATGTTTTCAGTCTGCTTGGTTTAACCAGAAGCCAGTCCTGACCATTTTGAAGCCTGTAATATCAAATTTATTCAAAAGCTCATCTTCTCCTCTCCCCTCAGCACCTGCTGAACATGTGGCCTCATGGGCATGAAATTGAGAGAGGAACATGGTCTGCTATTCAAATACTTAACCTTTTAGAGAATACTTATGGTCTATTCAAATACTTTTTTCATGTATGGGTGGGAAATATGGATGATAAGGAAACAGTGACTGCCTCCTGACCTAACTGGCCATGGTTTCAGTCCCTAGCTCATTGTCCAGGAACTCTGTGGAGAAGGCCTATAGCTTAATATGTTCCATGGATGAGGTTCTTGGTCTTATGCAATTCTCCTAAGCACTGACAGTTTCCTTAACATTTATTATCACTTCCAGCTCTCACTTGGGAACATCCATGCAGCATCCCTGCAGTACACATGCCTCTTTGTTCTCTGATGCTGCAGTGGTCCAGGGAAAATCATAGCTCACAATCTTATCTGCATTGCATAGTCAGCTCTGAAGCCAGCATATACATGTGTGACCCACATCTGAGGGTTGGGGGGAGCAGATTTCCCCTGGCCATTGCCCACTCTCTTCATTTTCTTTTGCTATAGCAGAATACCACTGACTAGGTAATTTATAAAGAAAATAAGTTGGCCGGGCGCGGTGGCTCAAGCCTGTAAGCCCAGCACTTTGGGAGGCCGAGACGGGCGGATCACGAGGTCAGGAGATCGAGACCATCCTGACTAACATGGTGAAACCCCGTCTCTACTAAAAAATACAAAAAACTAGCCGGGCGAGGTGGCGGGCGCCTGTAGTCCCAGCTACTCGGGAGGCTGAGGCAGGAGAATGGCGTAAACCCGGGAGGCGGAGCTTGCAGTGAGCTGAGATCCGGCCACTGCACTCCAGCCTGGGCGACAGAGGGAGACTCCGTCTCAAAAAAATAAATAAATAAATAAATAAATAAATAAAATAAGTTTATTTGGTTCACAGAAATAAGTTTATTTGGAGCCTGGGAAGTCCAAGTGCATGGCACCAGCATCTGGTGAGGGCCTTTGTGCTGGGTTTCCCATTGTGGAAGGTGGAAGAACAAAAGAGTGCAAGAGCCAGGGCAAGAGGGGGCTGAACTTGCCTTTATAATAAGTCTACTCTCAAAATAACTTACCCACTCTTGCGATAAGGACATTAATCTATTCATGAGGGCAGAGCACTCATGACCTAATCACCTCTTAACAGCCCTACCTCTTAATACCATCACAATGGCAAATTTCAACCTGAGTCTGGGAGGGGACATTCAAACCGTAATACTCACCATGCCATCTCTCACCAGTTTTCTCATCCCCTGCTAAGGAACCACAAGGACAAATGAACCTTTCAAGCAACCTTTCTATCATATGGTAAAATAAGCATAAATATAAAATAAAATAAGCATGTTCCCAACTGAGAGTTAGCAGTTTTCTACAGAATTTTGCAGTCTGTAGAAAAGTATTTCTTAACTTATCTGGAGGTCACCAACAGAAAGGATTGCTGATGAAGGAGACTTTACATTTTAAGAATTAAAGAACCACTTATAGCTAAGTAAATGGAAAAACAATCTGTACATAACATCTTAGGTATACGTAAAAGCCAAGTAAATTAGCTAAGAATCTGGTACATTTTCAAAAAATTTTAATAAGAATTTTTCACAATCTGGTTTCTAAGGAAGATGATAGAAAATGTGCTATCTACCTTATGCTTATTTTACCATATGACAGAAATTGCTCAGTGGAATTTAAAGATATTTTAACATAAATGTAAACTAGTCTTATTAAATCAAGGACAACTGCAGAATGTTGCAATTAAGAAAAAAGCCAAAATTTCCTTTTCAAATTATTTATTAAATAGTAAAGCACTATAAAATAATAAATGAAATATTTAATACTCCTAATTTCAGCAAAATTTATGCCCATATTTTTAATGTAGTATTTGCAATTCACAGGATGAACTATTTCGTACTCTTGCATCTTATAAACTTATTGCAGCAAGATACAGATGGCAGAGAAGTAAATGGGGACGTATATGTCCTGTGAATTTAAAAGATGGTAACATTTATTCAGGATTACCAGATTATTCTGTGAGGTAAGTAAGATTTTCAGAACCTAATTTTAAAACTTCCTCATACATCTTTTCAGTTGCTTACTAATATGGCATATTTTAAGTTTTCTAGGTAAAATCTACTGTCTTTCATCAGAAGAAGCATTAAAACCATTTGTATTGAATCCACGTCCCTATCTGCTTCCACCTATGCCAGCACCACCATGTAAAGTATTCATATTTGGACCTCAATATTCAGGGAAAACAACACTTTGCAATATGCTTGCAGAAAATTACAAAGGAAAGGTAACTATCTATCTATCTATCTATCTATCTATCTATCTATCTATCTATCTATCTGTCATGTATCTATCTATACTTGATTATAATTTCTTGGATTTTATTTGTACTCAGTTTTTAAAATTTCATGTTTCAATTGAATAGTTATTCCACTGGGCTTGGAATAGGGAAGGCATTCTTTTTGTTGTTTATTGCTGCTTCCAGACCAGAGTCCCTCCCTGCTTCCCAAAAGCCCCCCGATGTAAATATCATGTCATTCAGATTCTGCCACCTATTAGCTTTCTTGGTTCTACTCATCTTCGGTCCCCTGGGTTTCACTACTCCTGGCTCACTCTCATTCTCCCCATATACTCACTCCTGTCCTAATTCATGGTGATTTCACTATTACAAAAATGATCCTCCCAACACCTTGACACCTTCTCCCTCAGTAATCTTGTTCTCCACTCTCAGTAAATGAAATTATTTTTAGCTTAGACAAGAGTGATAGCAGTAAAAGTGGTAAGAAACAAGCATATTTGGGATATAATTTGAAGGCAGAGCCAAAAGATTTGATGAAGGATTGGAATGTGGAGGAATTCTAGAAGGGGCAGTGTGACTTGAGGATTGCCTATGCAAGAAGGAATGGCACAAGATCATGGCTAAAGACAGAGCAATTCAGGCCATGGGAAGGTGTTAGAAGTTGTTCAGAGTGCTGCTGCATTCTTTTAAGCACAAGAGTATTCTATTTGCTTTTAACTTTTTCATTGTGAAACATGACAAACATACAGAAAAGTGAAGCCCACTGAGTTATCGCAAAATAAACCCCCATGTAACCACCACCCAGGTCAAATTTGGAATGTTGCCAGCACCCAGAAGCCCTCTCATGTTTCTTCTCAATACCAGTCTCCTCACTCTCCACACTAAGGTAAACACTGCCAGAATTTTATGGCATTCACTTCCACACTTCTTTTACGGTTTTGCCATGGAAGCATAGGTCCAAATACCATAGGCTAGTTTTGCATGTTTTTTTGAACTTTATAGACTTAAAACAATTTATCGGCCGGGCGCGGTGGCTCACGCCTGTAATCCCAGCACTTTGGGAGGCCGAGGCGGGAGGATCACAAGGTCAGGAGATCGAGACCATGGTGAAACCCCGTCTCTACTAAAAATACAAAAAAAATTAGCCGGGCGCGGTGGCGGGCGCCTGTAGTCCCAGCTACTCAGGAGGCTGAGGCAGGAGAATGGCGTGAACCCGGGAGGCGGAGCTTGCAGTGAGCTGAGATCTGGCCACTGCACTCCAGCCTGGGCGACAGAGCTAGACTCCGCCTCAAAAAAAAAAAACAAAAAACAAAACAATTTATCTTCTTTGTGCCTGGCTTCTTTCACTTAACATTATAATTATGATATTTGTCCACACTATTGAATGTAGCTGCAGTTTATTCATTTTTATTGTTTTATTGTATTCTGTTGATTGACTTATACTGTAATGTATTTATCCACATTTGAGCACTAATAAAACTTGGACTGATTCCAGATTGGAGTAAATAACACTACTATAAACATTCTTGTATGTGTCTCTTGGTGCACACATGGTCATATGTTTAACTTGTGTAGATAATGCCAAATTGTTTTCCAAAGTAGTCCCATTAGTTCACAATACTATCAGCAGTGTACAAGAATTCCATTATTCCACATTCCTGTCAACTCTTATTATGGTCAGTCTTTCTAATTCTAGCCATTTTAGTGAGTGTATAATAGTATCTCACTGTGGTTTTAATTTGCATTTCCCTAATGGCTAATGAGGTTGAATCTCTTTCATATGTTTACTGGCCATTTAGATATTCTCTTTTTGAAGTGTTTTCTCAACTGTCTTACCCATTTTTAGTTGTGTTTTTGTATATTATTAGTAAGAGTTCCTAATATTATCTATATACAAGTTCTCTATTGATTATATGCATTATGACTATTCTTTGTCTCTCTGTGTCTTGCCATTTCACTTTTCTAATGGCATCTTTTAATAAACAGAAGTTCTTTATTTCAATGAGAAATGATTTATCAACCTTGTCTGTTATCATTAGTGCTTTTTATGTCACACTTAAGAAAATGTTTCCACCCAAACATCATGAGGATATTGTCCTATATTAACTTCTAAAAGCTTTATTGTTTTGACTTTCACATTAGATATATAAGCCACCTAGACTTGACTTTCTTATAATGTGAAGGACAGCGTAAGTTTTACTTTTTCCCATATAGATATTCAGTTGTTTCAGAATCATTGAAGAAAAGATCATCCGTTATCAACTGTTTGCCCCCTTTGTCTTATATCATGTCTTTATACATATGTGTGTCTCTTTTGGGGCTCAGTGATCTATTTCTTTTTTCCTTTTCTTTTCTTTTTGAGACAAGGTCTTGCTCTGTTGCCCAGGCTGAAATGCAACGATACCATCGTAGCTCACTGCACCCTCTAACTCCTGGGCTCCAACAATCTTCCCACCGCAGCCTCCTGAGTAGCTGAGATGATAGATGCACACCACCATGCCTGGCTAATTTTTGTATTTTTTTGTAGAGATGTGGCCTTGCTTTGTTGTCCTGGCTGATCTCGGGAGCTCCTTGTCTCAAATGGTCCTCCCACCTCAGCCTCCCAAAGTACTGGGATTACAAGTATGAACCACCATACTGAGCCTCACTGATCTATTTCATCATTTTATTAGTATTTTGCCAGTACTACATTGACTTAATTATTTTAACTTTACAATAAGTCTTGATGTCAAATAAAGCAAAGTCTTCTATCTTATTGTTCTCTTTCAGGAGTGCATTGGCTATTCTTAGCCCTTTGCAATTTTATGTAGAAAAATCTTTTGGGATTTTAACTGGGATAGCATAACATTTATAGATCAGTTGGAGGAATGGACATCTTTACAATATTGACTCTTCTAGTCCATAAACATGATACATTTTACCAGTTATTTAGCCCTCTTTAATTTATGTTAGTAATAATTTAGAGTTTCCTGTGTAGAAATTTGCACAGAGCTCTGGGTATTTGATGGGTTTTGATGCTATCCTAGGTAATATCATTTTTAACTAATTAAAACTTTTCTCTATTATCTTGCATGTTATATATTATTTTCTTTAAAGAGTCACCCAAGAAATAATGCCTGACATATTACTTCCAATATAAATTGGTACTTTTATACTTCTTAGGTAGTACAAGGGTCTTATAATTCAAACGTATCCTTAAAATGTATTCCTATATAATGTTTTCCTGTAAAGCATCACCTGGTTTTTAATGTGCAAACATCGTAGACCATACATATCTTCCAATACAACGTTTTTCAAATACTGTTTATATTTACATTTCCAAAAGAAAATTCTACATTTTAAATTTATAATAGTCAGGAAAGATGGTGCGATACATTTCAAATACAAGTGGTAGAATGTCAAAATCAAGTGTGAGTGTTTAGAAAACTCCCTCATGTGTCAGTAACGGAGTCTCAAATGTTGCTGGCCCTAAGAAAGACCATTTTACTGCATGGAAAACAAATGTGTATCACCAATCATATTAATTGTTTGGTGATCACATAATGATGTTTTAACCATTTTGCATCCAAACAACATGATTGCCTGTTATTTGTAATAGGCCTCTGCTTATGTTTTAGTTACATTATAGAATTAGAGTCAAGGTATAATGCATTATAAATTTCCCATGTAAAATAATGAAAAATCAGCTGGCATAGTGGCTCATGCCTGTAACCCCAGCACTTTGGGAGGCTGAGGCAGGAGGATCCCTTGAGTCTAGGAGTTTGAGGCCAGCCTGGGCAAAAAGTTGAGACCTCTTCTCTAAAAAAGTAAAATAAAATACAATAAAATAAAATCATGAAAAATTATTTCTGACCCTCAGAAACTGAAATAATATTTTTTTGTTTAAGTCCTTAAGTTTTTAGGTACTTTGTTATGCAGCAATTAGACAATACCCCAAAATAATTTTTTTAAGATTGATCATTATATTTCATCAGAGCATAAAACATTTCTCTCTGATACAAGGCCTCTGTTTTTTAAATGAAACCCAGTAGCCTGGGAGATCTTCGAAACAAGTATAACTGAAAACATGTTTCTGGCACTGTATACTTAGACCGCCTATAGATCAAAAGGATAAAGATAGGCAAACCTAGGAAAATAGGCAACAGATAGCTAGAGAAAACCACAGAAGATGAGTTGTCAGTGGAAAAAACTTATGAAAGATGCCTAACCTCATCAGCAGATAAGTACCATAAAATAATAGTAAGATGAAAATTTTCACCCATGTCAAAAGAATGACAACTTTTGTTCTAATGAGAACATGTATGAATGGGAAGTTTTAAAAACTACTGATGGAACTGTACATGGCTACCATCTTTTTAAGAATCTTTAAATTACAGCCATGACAGGGGAACTAGCCCTCCTAATGTGTGATCCCTGAGGGAAGAGAAATTCATGAGGTGAACTACTTGGTTACCCCAATTATCTGTGTGGATGGGGACAGTTTCCTGACAGGACAAGCAGAGCATGGTGCTTCTATGGAGCTGAGGAGGCTGAGCTCAGTTCTGAAGCAGCCTGCACTGTGAAGCAGAGCAGCAGGGAGAAGGGAGCTGCTTGTGAGTAGGGTGGAAGCAAGGCCCAAGTGTGCATGGCCAAGAGCTTCTCAAAGGAGACTTCACAAAGCTTATCGAAGGATGGCTCCTACAGGTTGTGAACAGAACAGATACTGGAGGTTGAAGAGTGCTGGGACTTGAGACATCTGGCCTAGTTGCAAAGAAGAGGCCTTGTTACCAGAACACTGAGCTGACACACTGTAAAGGCCATCCCTTAGGAATAAGGACTACAATCTAGATTAAGGCCTACTCTACACCCTCCGTTACCAAGCCTAAAACCACTCCTCAATGAAATCTGGGGGATTGAATTTGGAGATTGAACCCTACCAAATTGGGAAATACTTGGGGGCTTTCCAAATATTGGATTTAATAAAGCACAAAATAGAAGTTCAGTCCAGTTGCAGTGGCCTGTAATCCCGGCACTTTGGGAGGCTGAGGAGGGCGGTTCACTTGAAGCCAAGAGTTTGAGACCAGTTTGGCCAACACGGTAAAGCTCTGTCTCTACAAATACGAAAAGTAGCCAGGTATGGCGGTGCACATTTATAATCCCAGTTATTCGGGAGACTGAGGCAGGAGAATTGTTTGAACCCAGGAGGTGGAGATTGCAGTGACCATAGATTACACTACTGCACTCCAGCCTGGACGACAAGGAGAGACTCTGTCTCAAAAAAACAAAAAACAGAAGTTCAATGTGGTAAACCAATACAGTCATGTGCTGCATATACAACAGTGGTCCCACAAGATTATAATGGAACTGAAAATTTCTCATCGCCTAGTGAAGTCATAGCCATTGTAACATCATAGCACAAGTTACTCATGTGTTTGTAATGCTGCTATAAACAAACCTACTGTGCTGCCAGATGTATAAAAGCATAGCACATACAATTATGTACAGTTATGTAATACTTGATGACAATAATAATGATGTTAATGGTTTAGTATTTACTATACTATACTTTTAATCATTATTTTAAAATGTACTCCTTCTACTTATAGAAAACGTTAACTGTAAAACAGCCTCAGCCAGGTCCTTCAGGAGATATTCCAGAAGGCATTGTTGTCATAGGAGATGACAGCTCCATGCATGTTATTGTCCCTGAAGACCTTCCAGTGGGACAAGATGTACAGGAGGAAGACAGTGATATTGATAATCCTGACCCTGTGTAGGGCTAGGCTACTGTGTGTATTTGTGTCTTGGGTTTTAACAAAAAAAGCTTAAAAATCGAAAAATAGAAAAAAGCTTATAAAGATACAAAGAACCTATTTGGTACATCTGTACAATGAGTTTGTGTTGTAAGCTAGAATTGTTGAAAAAGAGTCAAAAAGTTTAAAAATTGTGGAAAGTTATAAAGTAAAAAAGCTATAATAAGACAAGGTTAATTTATTGTTGAACAAAGAAAAAATTTTAAATAAATGTAGTGTAGCCTAAGTGTACATTGTTTATAAAGTCTATAGTAGTATACAATAATGTCCTAGACCTTCTTATTCACTCACCACCCACTGTCTCACCCAGATCAACTTCTAGTCTTGCAAGTTTCATTCATGGTAAGTTCCCTATACAGGTGTAGCATTTAAAAAATGTTTATGCCATATTTGTACAGTACCTTTTCTATATTTAGATATGTTTAGACATATAAATCCTTAACGTTGTGTTACAGTTGCTTGCAAAATTCAGTACAGCAACATGCTGTACAGGTTTGTAGCCTAGGAGCAATAGGCTATACCACATAGCCTAGGTGTTTAGTAAGCTGTACCCTCTAAGTTTATGTAAGTACACTCTATGCTGTTTGCACAACAAAATCACCTTATGACACATTTCTCAGAATGTATCCCCATTGTTAAGCAACACATGACTGTAACTGAACTGCGTGATAGAACAAAAGTCAACAATGACAGTCTTCAGAGGAAGATAACAGAATTCAAAGTCCCTAATAACGTATCATCCACAATGTCCAACATACATTGCAAGGCATGCAAAGAAACAGGAACTAACGTTACCCATATCAAGAAAAAAGGAGACTATAGAAACTGGCCCTGAAATGGACCAAATGATGGATTTAGCAGATAAAATCTTTAAAATGGCTGTTATAAATATGCTTAAGGTCTGTATAAGAGAATAGAGAATCTCTTAAGATAAATGAAAAAACTACTTAAAACAGAACCAAATGGAAATCCTGCACTAAAAATATAAAAACCAAACTGAACGTTTTACTGAATTAGTTTGACTGCAGATTGGAATTTGTGGAAGAACTTGAACACAGATCAAAAAATCATTTCCAGTCTGAAGAACAGAGGGAGAAAAAAATATTGAAAAAAATGAACAGAGCTTCAGGGACCTGTGGGACAAATCAAATTGTCTAATGTGAGTCAGTGAAGTCCCAGAAGAAGATGATAATGGAAATAGGACAGAAAAAAAAATACTTGAAAATATCATTGTCAACTTAAATTAAGAAACCAAGCAGAAACCAAAAAATTATAGATTGACTTATAGGTCCAAGAAGCTCAGCAAGCCCCAAACAGGATAAATACAAGGAAAACCACATCTACACACATCATATTTAATGGTGAAAACCCCAAAAGCAGCAGTCCCCAATATTTTTGGCACTATGGACTGGTTTTATGGAAGACAGTTTTTCCACAGACTGGGTTGTGGGGATGGAGGATGGGTTCAGGATGAAACTGTTCCACTTCAGATCCTCAGGCATTAAATTCTCATAAGGAGCACACAAACCAGATCCCTTGCATGTGCAGTTCACAATAGGGTTTGTGCTCCTATGAGAATCTAACACTGCCACTGCTCTGACAAGAAGCAGAGCTCAGGCCGTAATGCTCGTCGGACTGCTCACCTCCTGCAGTGCCGCTCAGTTCCTACAGGTCCATGGCCTGAGGGTGGGAGATCCCTCCCCTAAAGCAGCCACAGAAAAATTGATACATTAAATAGAAGAAAACATTGATACAAATGACGACCAACTTTTTATCAGAAGCAATGGCAATCAGAAAACAATGAAACAAGAGCTTTAAACAACTACAAGAAGAAAAGCCATCCTAGAAGTATATAGCAAGTGAAAAATGTCCTTGAAAAATGAGTTAACACAAAGATATTTTCGGATAAAAGTCACTTTCTGGCCTTCTGATGACTAAGAGTTTCATATTACAATTGCCAAGCCAGATCACCCAAGCACTAAAGAAACAATATGCAAATGAAGCTTCCAATTATTAATATGTTCTGGAAAATAAGAGTAATTATTGAATCTAGAAACTAGATCAGGATAATAGAAACAGAAAAGGGAACATTTGGAAAACAAAAAGGGTCCTTTGAAATTAAAATATATGCAAGATGGAAGAACATTAAAAAAGAAAATATAACACAAATGAAAAATTTAATAGAAGAGTTAAAAGATAGAAATTAAAGTTACCTTCTAGAAATTAGTATAAATTGACAAATGGAAAAAAGAATAGAAAAGAAAATAAACCATAAGGTCAGTCTAGGGTGTTCATTATCCATATAGGAATTCTTGTAGGAGCTACCAGAGAAAAGAATATTACCAAAGAAATAACTGCAGAAAATTTCCCAGATTGAAGGACACGCTTCCAGATAGAAATGACACAGTAAATGCCCAGTAAAATGGATGGAGAAAGACCCACACGAAGGGACATCACTTTGAAATTATAAGACAGTGGGGGCAAAGATCCAGAAGCTTCTGTAAAAATGAGCCTAGAAGACTCTGGAGAGGAAAACTAGGTCCCATGGAAAGGACTGGGAATTCAAATAACATGGAACTTCTCAACCCACAACTCTGGAAGCCAGAAGACATTTTTGGGGGGGAGTGGCTGATAGCCTAGAATTTTATATTCAGGCAAACAAAGTCTAATGATACAATGAGGGCATTTTCAGTCACACATGCAAAAAATTACCTCTAATGTATTCTTTGTCAGAAGCTACTAGAGGATGTGGTGCATCAAAATGGGGGCCTAAACTAAGATGGCAACATGGGATCCAGAAGCAAAAGGGCATCCATGCATCAAGAGGGTTAGGAAATCCCAAGATGGTGGGGGAAGGAGAGCCCATGATGTCAGTTGTTCTGCAGGCCTAGAAGCCTGGAAAATAACCAATTCAGTTTGGGGTAGGAGTCCAGAAGGTTCTAGAAGAGATAGCTCCAGGGAGATGATTACCTGATGTATTTTCAAGCAGAAATTTATACTTGTGAAGAAGAGTTTAGGAATTCATTATTGATAGGTATATAGAAAACTAAGCAACCCCCATTTTAAAAAACCTGCGAGAACAGAAATATGAACGTGTTCTATGTAATTGTGAATAATTGTTCTATAAGCATAACATGAATAATGCATATTATTTTTTTAAATGTATTCTCTAATTCTTGGAGGCTTATGGAGGGATGTGGGAGAAGAAATGTGTGTGTGTGTGTGTGTGTGTGTGTGTGTGTGTGTGTGTGTGTGTCTAAGATTCCTAACTAATTCATCATTTGGGAAAGAAAAAGTTATATCCAGGTAATTTCAGATTATTTAAAGTGTAAATTAGAAGGAAAAAGGAAAAAAATTAGAAGGAAACTAAAACTTTTGACAGTATACGGAGGAAAATACTGAGTATATATTTGCTATGTGTGTGTTTCTCATCTATTACTGCATAAAAAATTACCCTAACAACTTGAAACAGTAAGCATTGATGATCTTGCATAGTCTCTCTGAGTCAGGAATTCAGGAGTGGCTTAGCTACGTGGTTCTGCCCTAGGTTCTTTCATGAGGCTACAGGTAAGATGTCATCTGGGGCTGCACTCATCTGACACTAGGCTGGGGCTGGAAGATGGCTCAGTCACATGAATGAGACCTCAGTTCTTTTCTATGTGGATCTCTTCATAGGACTGCTTATGTGTCCTCATGACCTGGCAACTGACTACCCTCAGAGAGAGTAAACCAAGGAGGAAGCTATAATGTCTTTCATGACTTAGTCTTAAAAGTCATCTGCTGTCACTTGCATCGTACTCTATTTAAAGCAAGTCACTACTAAGTTCTAGTTACACTAAAGAGGAGAATTAGGCTCCACCTTCCAAAGGGAGGTGTGTCAAAAGATTTGTGGACTTATTTTAAACCCATCACATCACAATATGTGTCAGATAAAGGAATTATCATTTTAAGATACAAAAAGATGAATCAATATGCAGATAAAACCCCAACAGAAAAAAAAAAACAAACAGGCAATTCACAGAATAATAGATACAAATGCCATTAAACATTAGCAAAAGGATACCACCTCCCTGATAGAGATGCCAAAAGTCAGAGACTTGTCATATCAATCTCATTGTAAGAGTTAAAAGATTACTAAAAACACCAAATTTCGATGTGTACGTAGGATGGGAGAAGCACATTCTCATAGACTGCTAGTAAGAGTATAACCATTTAGGCATAGCAATTGGAAATACATATGCAAGCCTAAAGTCCATGCATATCCTTTGAACTGCCAATTCTGTTATATGGATTTTTCTAAAGAAACTATCAAAGATATGTAGATAATTGTGTTCATCATAGCCTAGTTTATGTATCAGAAATGTGTATACCAAAATATAATCCATAATGTGTATTATATATTGTCTACATTTTATACATATTATCATACGTATGTATATATTATGTCTATAATACACATATTATATTATATACATATATATTTTATGCCTATAATACACATGTATACATATATAGCATACTATGCATATATTATATATTAATATATAATATGCAATTTAATATTAATATATTATTAATGTATTATTATCCTGATATATAATGGTAATATAATATTAATATAACACTATATTAATACATATTATATTGATATTAATATACATTAATAAAGTATAATATACTATAGTATAGTATATAAAATATATTACATATTATATACATGGTATACAATGTATATAGTATGCTATGTATACTATATATAACTATAGTATATACATACACATATATAATATATAATACATATATAGATAATATATAATACACATTATCTATATTTTGGTATATACATTTTTGCTACTATAAACTAGGCTATGATGAACAAAATTATGAACATATCTTTGACAGTTTTTTAAGAAAAATCCATAAAACAGAATTGACAGTTCAAAGGATATGCATGGATTTTAGGCTTGTATATGTATTTCCAATTGCTATGCCTAATGGTTATGCTTTTATCAGCAAGTATATAAATATATGTGTATCTGTTTGTATATGTATATATATGAATAGTATATATGGTATATGGTATGTATGTATATGTGTGTACTATTATGTATATATAGTATACCATATATGTATTGATATTTTAGTTAAATAAGTTGTAACATATTCATCTGATGCAATAATATGCACATACTAAAAACTGATTATGTGGATGAAGATTTATTGTCATGGAATAAAGCAGTGTAAGCCTACCAAAAGAAAAGCAGAATGGGAATATAGAGATCTGTAAATATTAATTAAAGACACATAGAATCCTATTTTTAAGACCCCAATATTCTGTATTAAATCTATTATCCACCTGACAACTTATATCCAGAACATAGAAATTATTCTAACACAATTTTAGGCAAAAGCTGAACATATGCTTAAAGAGAAAAAAATAAGTGAATAAGCATGTATAAAGAATTTCAAAAGTATTCATGATTAGGGAACTGTAAATTTAATCTACAATGAGATACTTCTTCACACCCAGTGGAAAATTTAAAAGCTTCACAAAACCAAGTGTTGGTGAGGATGCAAGGAAACTAACTTTCATATATTTCTGGTAGGGATGTAAAATAGTTCAACTATTTTGGAAATAGTTTGATGGTTTATTATACAGTTATATACACACTTACCATATGGCCCAGGAATTTCACTCCTAGGTTTTTACCCAAGAGAAGAGGAAACACATAACCACAAAAAGACTTCTGTACAAATGTTCATCACGGCTTTATTCATAATAACCAAAACCTAGAACACAACCCAAATGTCTATCAATAGATAAATGAATAAAAAACTGTAGTATATTCATACAATGAAATCCACTCACCAATAAAAAGCATACCCACAATAACACTGATAAATCTCCAAAACATTCTGCTAAGGAGGGATAACCTGAAAAAGATCACATACTGTATGCTGCCATTTATATGAAATTCTAGAAAAGGCAACACTAATTTATAGTAAAAGAAAGCAGAAAGTAGTTGCCAGGGGCCACGAATGAAAGCTGGGGAAGGGGTGAGGCAGGAAAGGATTGACAACAAAGGAGCATAAGAGAATTTAGGGAGTGATGTAAAAGTTCGGGCTGGTCTCGAACTCCTTGACTCAAGGGATCCTCCTGCCTCAACCTCCCAAAGTACTGGGATTACAAATGTTAGCCACTACACCCAGTAAATGTTCTATATCTTGATTATGGTTTATGTATATATGTATTTGTTAAAACTCATCATACTGTGTACTTAAGATGTATGCCTTTTATTGTGTGTAAGTTATACATATAACATTGATTTAAAAAATATATATCTATGTTTTAACTTCTGTTAAGTCAAAATATATATACATAATCTGAATATATATACTACATGATAAATACATATACAGATAAATATCCTACATGAAAAATGTGGCTGAATTTCTATTAAAGCAAGTACTCAAAAATAGGTGAATTCTGAACATGACTCCCAATATACCTCAAGTAGTATTAATATTTTTGGAATAGAGATAGAAATACAGGTAGATATAGAAAGATAGATGAACAATGTGTTTTACAGTCACAATAACTCCTGCTTATATTGATTTTCTCAAATATTCTTTGCAGGTAGTCGACTATGCCCAACTTGTTCAGCCACGTTTTGATAAAGCCCGTGAAACATTAGTAGAAAATACCATAGCTGAGGCCACTGCAGCAGCAATTAAAGTTGTGAAAGAAAAGCTTCTCACGGAACTGCAAGCGAGAAAACAAGGTGAAACATCTTTTTAAAATGTGTGTTTTAAGTTTAGGTGAAAATTAAGCCTGGCTACTTGAAAGCAAGGACTTTGTTTAGCTCATCTTGGCATTCTTGGCACTTTACACATGATAGACTCTTAACAAATGGTCGAAGGAATGAATATACATAAACCAATTCAAAAGCAGAGAAAAAAAATTTCAATTCTAGACCTCTAAGGAAATGAATCAGAAGGATTCAGTTAGGATGCTTGTAGAATTTTGTCAAGTTCTACAACAAATCCCAATGGGAGGATTGTGTTAATATTATATAATAATTTGGTAAGAATTCTCATATTTACTATTAAATCTTCTCATGCAGACATGAAATCTCCATTTTTTAGTCTATTTTTGTCTTTCCATAGTATTTGGTAGCTTTCTTCATGTATTGTCTACAGTTTTCTTAATAAGCTTATTGCCAGATATTTTGTCATTTTATTACTAGTGAATGGGATCTTTTTATAATATTTTCTAAGTAGTTATTAACAGTGTGTTGGAAAGCTATTTGATTTTCATATATTTATTTATAACTTTCTACTTTATTAAACTTACTTTCTAGTTCTGATGGACTTTCAGTTGATTCTCTTGGGTTTTCCAGAGAGCTAATCATATAATTTGAAAAGAAGTATAGTTTAAACCCCTCTTTTTCCAATACTTATATTTATTTCCTTTCTTGACTAATTATGTAGATGAGCAATTCTTGAATGTCAAATAGTGGTTGTGATACTGAGCATCTTTGAAGGGGTTCTTGTCAATATTTCTCCTTCAGGTTATTAAGTATTTTTATCTGGAGTAGATATTGAAAATTGCCAAATGCAGTCAAGTTCAGTGGCTCATACCTGTAATCCCAACTTCTGCGAAGCCAAAGTGGGAAGATCTCTTGAGGCCAAGAGTTCAAGATCAGCCTGGGCAACAAAGGGAGACGTTATTTCTACAAAAAAAAAAAAAAAAAAAAAAAAATTAGTTGAGTGTGGTGGTCCATACCTGTAGGCTCAGCTACTCAAGAGGCTAAGGTGGGAGGATCACTTGAGCCCAGGAGGTTGAGGCTGCAGTGAGCTATGATCACATCACCACACTCCAGCATGAGCAACAGAGAAAGAACCTGTCTCAAAAAAAAAAAAAAAAAAAAAAGGAAAAGAAAAAAGAATGAAAATTATCAAATGTATTGCCAGCATCTTTCAAGATAATCATTAAGTTTTTAATCCTTTGACCTACTGATCAGTTATACTAATGCATTTTCCAACATTAAACAATTCTTGTATTTCTGAAATAAACCTTACTTCGTCATGGTGATTTTTTTTTTCTGTCGGAGACAGGGCTCTCAGTATGATTTCCAGGCTGGTCTCTAACTCGTGGCCTCAAGTGATCCTCCAGCCTTGGCCTCCCAAAGTGCTGTGATTATAGGCATGAGCCACTGTGCCCATTTTCATTATTCTTATACTTTTTTTTTTTACTTTTGTTTGTTTATTTAGGACTTTTTCCCTACATTCTTAGGTGTGACTGGTTTATAGTTGGGGCGGGGAGAGGTGGTCTCTATTTGTCAAAGTTTGCTATCAGTTGTTTTTTTTTTTTAACTTTTTATATAAATTAGGAAACTTCTCAACATTTTCTGTGCTTGAAACTATTTAAATAGCAAGGAAATTACTTCTCCCTACATGGTAAGGTTGAGTTTTTGCTAGATGAGGACACAGTATTTGCCTAATAAATCTGCCTCTCTTCTTTCCTGTTAGCCTATAAACAAATAAAATAATGGTGCCCAAGAGATTACAAAAAACAACAAAAAGACCAGCACTGAAATTGCATGCCATGCAAACAGTTATCCAGACAATCTAGAGTGAAGTTATATTTTTAGTATATTACCTTCGAAATGAAAATTGAAAATTGAAAAATTTAAAATATCTCAGACAACTTACAAACTGAGGCTGGAGAAATAATGGCTCAGACTACTAAAGTGGCTTGTTATTCAACCTACTTAAGGCTGGACAAAATGAATTTATTAATTCATTCAACAAATACTTGAGTGCCTACTTTGTGTTAGACATTATTCTAGGCACCAGCAATACAGATGAGAACAAGACACATAAAGTCCCTGTCCTTTTGGTGCTCACATTTTAATAGAGGGCAGAAGGCAATAAAAAAAAAAAAAAGGCAAGGGAACAGATGGGAAAAAAATATAACATGGTAATGGGGCAGACAGTGACTGGAGTAGGGATACTGAAATGTTGAGATGCCCAGGGAAGACATCTCCAAAGAGGGGACATTTGACTGAGATCTGGACCAAGGCGGGAAATTAGCCGGGCTCCTGGAGGAAGAACAGTGATCTGTAATGTTTCTTTCACATTAAATTCTAACATTAAATCATAGATTTTACAGCTTTCCACAAATTACCTTCTCCCACTGGAATATAGCAATAGTTGCTATCTCTCATATGCTGCAAACTTAAAAGCCTTTTTATTTTCTTTTCCAAGTTCACTAATTATTCTAAATCTGACAATAGAAGTGACTCTACTTAAAATTTTAAAATTGGAATTTTTTGCTATTGAATTTTGCCTCAGTATATTTTTAAGAAAAATTTGTCAGTGGAGAATATTGAGGTTTTTTAACATAAAAATTACATGATTTATACAGAGGATGGCAGCCAACATGGAACGGCCTTCCTGTGTGCCAGCATTTTCCAAGTTAAGTGTTTATGTTCATTACCTCATTTAATCCTCACAGCAGTGCTTTCAGTTTAAAGATCCTCATTTTGCCTACTAATTGAGACAAAAAGATCAAGTGTTTTACCAAAGCCACACAGCCCTTACAGCTTGTAAGTCAGAACTGAAACTCAAGTGTATCTAACTTTGAAGCAGGGGCTTTTGGTCACTCCACCTGCCTCCCTATCCCCAACTACCTTTTGCTAACACCACCCATTGTTATATTTCAGCTGAAACAACTTTAAGAGAATTTCAAAGGCAATATGAAAAAATGGAGTTTGGAGTATTCCCAGTGGAGGCAACACACTCGTCAATTGATGAAGAAGGTAAAGAAATATATTGCTGATGTTATTGACCAAATCATTCCTAATATAAATAGATTAGCTGATAAAGTATATTACTATTTCATTGCAGGGTACATTCAAGGCTCCCAAAGGGACAGAGACAGCTCTTTAGTGAACACTGAAGAAGCCAAAACAAAGTCAGAAAATTTCCTCCATGATCAAGCTGGTAAAGTTGATAAAGATGGTAACAAAGTGAATTGCTAATCCCATGTTTGTGGATCTCATTTTCATTTGTTTCATATTTGATTATGTTTATATTTATGCTTAAAATTACCCCCAAAACTGGAAACTTCAGGAGGAAAAAAGCTAAATTTTTCCTTATGGATTTAACCTGAACAACGGTAAAACAGAAGTCAATTTACTAGAATAAAGAAGAAAACATATAAATGGGGAGTCAGATACAATTAGAGCCCAAAGAAAAATGTTTGAATGTTTCCAATGTCATACAATCATTATCATATCATAAATTCTTTTTTTTTTTTTTTTATTATACTTTAGGTTCTAGGATACATGCACAACGTGCAGGTTTGTTACATACATATACATGTGCCATGTTGGTGTGCTGCACCCATTAACTCGTCATTTACATTAGGTATATCTCCTAATGCTATCCCTCCCCCAGACCCCACCCCACAACAGGCCCTGGTGTGTGATGTTCCCCTTCCTGTGTCCAAGTGTTCTCATTGTTCAATTCCCACCTATAAGTGAGAACATGCAGTGTTTTTTTGGGGTTTTCTTGTCCTTGCAATAGTTTGCTGAGAATGATGGTTTCCAACTTCGTCCATGTCCCTACAAATGACATGAACTCATCCTTTTTTTATTGCTGCATAGTATTCTGTGGTATATATCTGCCACATTTTCTTAATCCAGTCTATCATTGATGGACATTTGGGTTGGTTCCTAGTCTTTGCTATTGTGAATAGTGCTGCAATAAACATACGTGTGCATGTGTCTTCATAGCAGCATGATTTATAATCGTTGGGATGCTCTGTCTCACCACTCCTATTCAACATAAGTTCTTTTTTAAAAGCTCTCTACTTTAACATATTGAAATTAGAGCATCTTAAGGCCACAATTTTAGCTGTGAAATTTTATCATTTGCCCATTGTGCTATTTATCCTTATAAAATTTTTCTATTAATATTTGAACATAAGAGCATATAGCACTACATTATATAACATTACATAATAATTATATGTAATATAATATTACAGAATAGTTATAATATAAACTGTTTTTACATTTTTTACTTATAATTTACCATTTATTTATATTACTTCATTGGGAAATATTTTAACCCTCATTATAAGTTACTGCACAATTTCTCTAGAATTCCTGGGGATTTCTAGGAAGTACTAAATTAACAAATATGAAGCTATAGACAGAGTCAAATTGCTTTGCATAAAATTGTTCCAAATTATGTTTCCCCAGTAATATTCAAAATACATGTAATTGTTCCCTCAGTATTTTCTTTTTTTTACTGATAAAATCAATATACTTGTAACTTGTGTAACATTTCATACATTTTTTTCAAGCACTGCACGATAATTCATTTGCATCAGGTTTTCCAAATTAGAAAAGCTTCACTTATAGAACTTCTTTCCAGTGGGACTTTTCACATGACTTTTCAAGTGAATGTTAAAACTGAAAATATTCTTGCAGTTGCTAAACTATTAGAGTTTTTAATCCTGTGTACGTTCTTGTATTTACAAGGTTCAGCCAGCTACAGTGTGCATTTTCATATGTCCTTGAGTGGGTATGAGAGAAATGAAACATTCCCACATTCTGGATATTCATAGGGTATTTCTCAGGAAAGAGCTGATGTCTTCAAATGGAACTAACACAACTGAAGGCCTTACCACAAATTTAGATTCAAAAGGCTTTTCTCCACTCTGAGTCCTCCCAAATCTTCAAAAACGGGAAAATCTGAGGGCTTGACCACATTTCCTACATTCTTAAGGTTTCTGTGCAGTGTGAGCCTTTTCATGTTTATGAGGGAATGGGAAAGAGTAAATGTTTTACCACATTTCTTACATTCAAGTGGCTTTATTTATTTATTTATTTATTTATTTATTTATTTATTTTGAGATGGAGTCTCACTCTGTTGCCAGGCTGGAGTGGCACAATCTTGGCTCACTGCAACCTCCGCCTCCTGGGTTCAAGTGATTCTTCTGCCTCAGCCTCCCGAGTAGCTGGCGTGAGCCATCGCTCCTGGCATTATTTTATTTTTTGTAGAGACAGAGTTTCACCATGTTGCCCAGGTTGTTTCACATTGTTTTAATCCAGGCTGATTATGAACTCCTGGGCTCAAGCAATACACACACCTTGGCCTCCCAAAGTGCTGGGATTATAGGCTGAGTCACTACACCCAGCCTCTATATCATGACTTCTTTCATGGTGAGTAAGGTGACTGGAACGAGTGTTAGGCTTTACCGCATCTCTTACATTCATAAGGTTTTTCTCCCGTATGAATTCTTTCGTGGAGGTGAAGGGAACTGAGGCGACTGAAGACTTGGTCACATTGTTTACATTCATAGGGTTTTTCTCCAGTATGAGTACTTCTGTGGTTACAAAGGGAACTCAATTGACTAAAGGCTTTGCCACATTGTTTACATTCATAGGGTCTCTCTCCAATATGAATGCTTCCATGGTAACGAAGGGAAGTGAAAGAGCTGAAGGCTTTATCACATTTGGTACATTTATAGGGTTTTTCTCCAGTGTGAGTCCTTTCATGCGTCTTAAAAGAACAAGAAAATCTGAATGTTTTCCCACATTCCTTACATTCGTAGGGTTTCTCTCCACTGTGAGTTCATTCATGTATTAGACAAGAACTGGAAACAGTGAACGCTTTACATTGTTTACATTTATAGGGTTTTTCTCCTGTGTGAGTTCTCTGGTGTCTTTCAACTGAATTGAGACAATAAAAAGCTTTCCCACATATCGTACATTTATAAGCTGGATTTCCACTGTGCATTATCATGTGTCTTCTAACAGCTAGAACAGAAACGAAGAATTTCCTACACTGTTCACATTTATATTGCTTCTCTCCATATGGTTTGTATCCTGAGTGAGCTAGGATGTGCCTATTAAGGAGGGAATGACGTACAAAGACTTTTCCACAAATACTACATTCACATTGTTTTAATCCAGTAGAAATGTTCTCATTCAGATCAAGATTTGGAATTTGGCTGACAACTTGTCCATACTGACTACCTTCTTTGCTTTCACACAGTCTCTGTACCATATGATTTCTACAGAAGCCAGGTTCCTGCAAGTTTCCTGCATCACTTCTCTGTAGAGATTCTTCTGAGAAGAATCTAGCAAAGCCCATTCCTCCTGGGTAAAGTTCACAGCCACATCCTCAAAAGCCATGGAGTCCATTCCTCGGCTTCCTGGGTGTCCTGGCGTCAGCTAGGGATGTCCCAATACCCACAGGTCACAGGGTGGCAGAGGCTGCTGCAGAGCCACCTGGGCCTGCCAGAGCCAAGAAGTAGCAGCAGAGACTAACAGGAAGAGCCTACTGTGGCGAAGGCGAGACAAAGCGCCTGCCAGCCAGATCCCGGAAACTTCTCAGTATTTTCTGTTGTTTTAATTTTTGCTTCAGAAATTTATATTCATATTTGTTAACCATTTATATTTCTTCTTTTTTGAGGTGACTATTTTTGTCTTTTGCCCATTTTTCTAAATAGTTATATCAATTATATAGTCTTTGTATAAACTTTCTATATTAGTCTCTTATTTTTCATATATTTTACAAATTGAGTGGTTTGTCTTCTAAGTCAGCTTGCTGTTTTTGAAGTAAAGGTATTTTTCACATTTTTGCAGTCAAATCATTATTTTCTCTTTGTTGCTTTCTTCCTTCACTTTTAGGCTTGAACAGTCTTCCTCTCAATCAGACGTTTATATATATATATTAAATGTCTGAGAGGATAGATTATTATTATATATAAATGTCTAAGTGAGAGAATTGATTATATCATATATAATTATATAAATTTTCAATTTATAATATGTAATATATAATTATATAAATGTCTGAGAGGAAGAAATTTTTATATATAAATAATTGAGAGGACATATATAAATAATAGCTTTACATATACATGTATAAATTTTATATAAATATATATTTGTATAAGTTTATATATATAAACTTATATTGTGGTTTTTTATTCAGTTTTAAAGTGCATCTATAATTTATTTTGTTAAATAATATAGAGCTGATTTTTTTAGTTTCTCCTACTAATTCAGACAGATGTGCTTGCCTGCTGTTTATTTAAAGCCTAGTAAGAATTGAATGGGGCACTGTCAGAAACTCGTGTATGGCACTCTTCCTCCCTTAACACACACAGTCTTCACAGAAGAAGGACCCCACCCCCTGTACATTAAGTTTTTGACTGTCAGGTGGCAACTGACAGCCTCATCTTTGCTGCTGTGGAGTTCCCAACTCCAATCCACAAAGAAAGCCCCACCCCGAGACTGTCTGCTCCCTCTTTGGGGGAGGCAGTCCAGGTTAGAAGCAGGCAGCAGTACCTCTATCCACTGCTGGAAGGATGCCAATATTGCCAGTATCCATGGGTAAAAAAGTCATTCTTCTGCCCCATGTCTCTGAAGTAAGCACAGCCTTGACCTCCAGGAGTCAAGAGGGTGTTAGTTGTCTCAAGAAGGGCAGTGTTGATTGTTTTTTTCTGTTTAGATCCATTGGCATTATAATAAACTGAAATTACTCCTGGTTTTGTTAAAGGTTATTACCTTCATTATCTGCTGCTAGATATATTGACCCATTTAAATGTTATGGTTGTTATTTTAATTAAAAATTGGGAATGTGAGTCCTGGTTCCCTAGGTTTATATTACAATCTTCTTTGGGAGTCACCTACTTTTTTTTTTTAATGCCGTTCTTTAGGAATTCACAATGTTTTATTCACAGATGGAAAAGAATCTGGTGAAACATCCACATTTAGAAGGCATTCTCAAGATGCTGGTCAAGATGTAAAGTTGTATTCAGATACAGGTAAATTAATATTTGGATAATTTTATTCTTTTATAATTGTGGTTCTAAAAAAAAACACAAGTAGTTCCCTCAGAATTTAGAAGAAGAAATGTGTGATTTTTTAAAAAAATGAAAGCATGATTAACACCCAAGTACTCTATTTTAATGGCTACTCTATTATGAAAAGTTGGACATGCAAGAACATTGAAAAACTAATACATGATATGTTGTTTTGGTGAAAAAGAATATTGGGAAGACAGGCAGTCTATCTTTCTGCTCTGCCATCCCTGGCACACAGCTACTATAATAAGCCACAAGATGGCTGCTGGAGCTCCAGCCATGACATCAGTGTACCTAGCAGGAACACTGGAAAGGGAAAGGAAAAGGAAAGCAAAGGACAAAAACTGGCAGTTAGCTGAGTCAGCCAAGTGTGAGGAGCACATGTGCAGGCAAGTGCACACACACACACACACGTGTGCACACACACACAAACTCTGCTTGCCTCTTATTGGCTGTCCAAGCTATAAGGGAAGTTGAGAGATGTAGTTTTTCAGCTGGGCACATTGCTAGCCTTGATAAAATGAGGGTTGCTGTGTGAAGGAAGAGGCTAATGGATGTTGGGTGGACAATTAGCGGCTTCTAGCACATTTCGCATCTTTGCCTGGCTGTTTCTGCTTCATTATGTACCCACTCCCATGGGCGCAGTAAGATCATGGGTTCTTGACTTTTCTGCTCTGGCTTTCAGGAACTGTGAGTCTTTTGATCCCTGAGAACACTTTCAGACAGGGAGGGAAGCAGGCAACTGCTTTTGAAGGCCCTTTGGGATTTTTTTGGGTTGGGATCAGTCTGGCTCCCGCTAGAGACCCTGACAGATGGAACCCTGAGGCAGAGGCTCAGAAGCTTGACTGCAAATGCAGAATTCAAACTCCTGCAAATGCAGGAGTCAGGTGAAACTGCCAAACTCCTATCTCATTAGAGTAGCAGATGAACAAAGATTTACATCACGATGCAGCCTGAGAGCCAACTCAGCTGGGCAAGGACACACTTCAGCACCAAAGAGGACAAGAATCAAGTATAACACTTGAAACACCAGCCTATGCCACCTTTTCTCCATCCCCTCCAACTTGCCTACCTCTTGTCCCCTTACTGTCCCTTGTAGTCTCGTGCTAGTAACTGGAAGTATTCATCTTGTTTTTTGACTCATTCCCTAGATGCTTGTGTTTTCACTTGACTCCTGGAATCCTCTGGCCCCTACATTTCTTCCCTGGTTTTGACTCCTGCCAGACATGACTTTATTCCTGCCTCTCACTTTCATTCTGCTGCACTGGCTTTAAGTCACTTCCCTGAGAGTTTGTGGTGCTGTGATTCCTGACTTAACATTTCCTCTCCAGAGTCTTATTTCTCCCTCCTTCCAACATGTGCTGCAGTGATACAAAAATAATACTTTCTTGGGTCAGATATTATCAATCATGTTTTATCGCAAGTAGTATTGTCCACTAACATTATTAATGGCATTAATTTATCAGCTTATTTTACTTTAGCCCCAACAGAAGACTCGATAGAAGAGGTAACTGCAGATCATCCAGAGGTTGTGTCCATGATTGAGGAGACTATAAAAATGTCACAGGATATGAACTTTGAACAGCCATATGAAAAATATGCTGAAATCTTACAGGAAGTCCTTGGAGAGGTAAAAAATCTAGCCGGGTAATTCTTATCAGTGACTTAACTATTACTGAGAAAATGTTAATCTAGTATGTGTATAATTATTTTAGAGTCTTATGGTGTTGAAATTTGTAGCCTTCAAATTCATGTACATTGTGTAGTCAGCATTGTTAAGTGTGAAGTACCCCAGTGAACAACTACTGATGCTCTTTGGTAAATTTTCAATTATAAACAAAATTATGTAATATAACTTTATGCTTTGAAATTAATTATTCATTAAATTTTATTGTCTTTGATTCAGTTCGGTTAAAAGATGATGCATATTGGTACTAGGTACCAAAGTTGTATGTTTCATCTATGAACTGATTAATTATAAGCCAAGATAAATTTTGCTCCATGGTTAATTAGTTTCATCCAACCAACTTGAACATGCGTTCATAGGGGAGATGAGTGGACACACATGTGCTGTTCCAGTCTAAAGAGGAAAAAAATCCTCAAATGCTATCTATCAATGGCAGGTCAGAAGGCCCGTTGTTTGTTTATAAAGAACAGGATATTCATGTGGGTCTGTTTTGTACAAAGATCTTAAGTAAACATTCAGAGCAAAATCAAAAGCAGAACTAATCTTTTCAGCCCTTGATGAACTTCTGTATATCTCTGTGATTTAGCTTAAAATTGCTATGTGAAGAAAATATATATGATGTTGGAGTATGGAACCTTTTTGTAACACATTGGGTGGTTTCCTCAAGCCCCAGGCTCTACCAGCCTCTCTGACTCTCAGATTCCCATGGCTCCCTTTGAGCTTCCCATACAGACCTTTCAAAGTTTTCTGCATATCTGTCTTCTGGTTGTTCTATCATCCATTTAGTCCTTCAGAAATATTGTGAGTACCTACTATCTGCCCCATACTGTGTTAGATACCAGGAATCTGAAGATGGATTAAACACAGCCCTTTCCTTTAAGGAGCTATCCGTCAGGTAGGGAAGACTGAACTGACATGTAAACCAATAGCTGAGTTATCATGTGCTAGAGGCAAATAGATGTGTATGAGGTGTAGGAATTCCATGAAGGTCAGAGCCATCGTCTCTGCCTGGGAGGTAAGAGAAACCATCGCAGAGGAGATCTGCAAGTGACAGACATGTTTGGGAGTGTGGAATTACCATATTTGCTCTTGAGTGAAATTTTTCTCCATTCTCTTCAGAGTTTATTCTGGAGGATATAAATCCACAAGTAGTCCTACACTTCTGATACAGGAATATTTATAGTATTAGATGGTAAACTGTAGCTCTGGAACCGTTTAAATCATATGAGATTTTAACTCCCAAGCTTATATCAAGTTGTCATTTCTCAAAAGACCAGAGACCTGTGGAGGAGACAGTTTTACCCATCATCAGTTCTATGATCTTTATGATTAGGAGAACTATTCTTCATAAGCAGCTAGAGATATGCTCTTTGAGGTGGGCCTGTACAAGTCATATGCCCATGTTGTTTTGGGGTTTTGGAGGTTTTGTTTTTTATTTTTTAAATTGGATTGTCTCTTTTTTGATTCATGTTTCGTCTATGTATTCTGAGTATGATTCTTTGTTGGATATTTTGCAGTGATCTTTACAAATATCTTCTGTCTTGAATAATAGGAGTTAATTTTATTGAAATCAAATTTATTAATTTTTTCTTTCACAGTTAGTGCTTTTCATGTTCTGTTTCAGAAATATTTGCCTACCCAAAGTCAGGAAGATATTCTCCTAGGTTTTCTTCTGGAAACCTTGCTTTATCTTTCATATTTGGATCTACAGTCCATTTGAAACTAATTTTTGTGTATCAAAAACAATATTCAAATAGCCAATATACATATAAAAAGGTACTTAACATCACTAATCATTTACCACAATGTGGTCAAGTTGTATTTTTTTTCAAGATGGATAACTAGTTGCTCTAACACCACTTATTGAAAAGACCATCCTTTCTCCACTATCATGTATCAAGTGGCCATATATATGTAGTCCCTTTATAGACTCTTTGTTCTATTCCATTAGTCTATTTGTCTGTGCCAGAGCCACATGTCTTAACTACTGTAGTTTTTTGGGGTTTTTTTTTTTTTTTTTTTTTTTTTTTTTTGAGCCAGAGTCTCGCTCTGTCACCCAGGCTAGAGTGCAGGGTGCGATCTCAGCTCACTGCAACCTCCACCTCATGGGTTCAAGCGATTCTCCTGCCTCAGCCTCCCAAGTACCTGAGACTGCAGGTGTATGCCACCATGCCTGGCTAATTTTTTGTATTTTTTTAGTAAAGACGGAATTTCACCATGTTGGCCAGTGTGATCTAGAACTCCTGACCTCAAGTGATCCACCTACCTTGGCCTCCCAAAGTGCTGGGATTACAGGCATGATCCACCATGCCTGGCCCTGCTGTAGCTTTATAATAAATCATGACATCTGAGGGAGTGAATTCTTCAACACCCTGTTTCTCCTGTCATTGCATCCTTCTCTGTGTCATACATTATGTTTTCTTCTGCTTACTTCTTTAAGATTATCTTAGCTATTGTAGGTCCTTTTTACTTCCACATAAATTTTAGAATCAGCTACTCAATTTTCACACACACACACACACACACACACACACACACACACACCCCTCTGCAGGCATTTTGATTAGGTTGCATTGTATCTATTAGATTAATTTGGCTAAGACTATCATCTTTACAATATTGAGTCTTATAATCCATGAACATAAAATATTTGTACAGCCATCCCTCAGTACCCTCAGTGGATATCCTCAGTGGATTATTTCCATGACCCTCACAGATACCAAAATCCATGAATGTTCAAGTTCCTTGTATAAAATGGCATGGTATTTGCATATAACCTATGCACATCCTTCCATATACTTTAAATCATCTTTAGATTACTCATAATGCCTAATATAATGTATATGGTATGTAAATAGTTGTTTACACTATATTGTTCAGGGAATAATGACGAGAAATACAAGTCTGCACATGTTTAGTACAGACGTAACCATCCTTTTTTTCTGAAATATTTTATATCCGTGGTTGGTTGAATGCACAGATGCAGAGCCATGGATACAGAAGACTGACTATAATTAATGTAGGTCTTCTTTAATTTTTCCCAGCATTGTTCTGTAATTTTCAAGGTAAAGGTCTTCAACATCTTTCATTAGGTTTATTTTTAGGTATTTGGTGTATTTTGATGCTGCTATAAATGATATTAGTGTTTTATTTTATTTTCTAAGTGTTTTATTTTATTTTCTAATTGTTGCTGCAACCATTTTTTATCCCATTTTAAAAATTGTGCCTCCCATTAAATTCTGGTTTTTGTCTGAAGCTCACAGCCCATGTGTAGAATAGATATGACTGATGCGCTTGGACCTAATGTATGATCCAGTCCAGGGAAAGCAAATAGGTTATATTTTACTTGCAAATGGATCAGTTAAGCATTTTTTAAAGAATTTCTTAGAATTATAGTTTAACAGTATTTTAAAGCCTTAAAAATGTAGAAATAATGATAGATATTGTTTCTACCAAAGGAAGAGAAGACTCACTCCCTTGCCATGGAGAATGCACAGAAATTATTTTGTTCATACCAAACCATTTGCACTTCTCCCTGTTCTCCCGCCTTGACCAGCTACAGAGCACCCAAGGGAAGCAGAGGCAGAGGGACATGGGACCTTACTCTACAGCAGCTGTGTTCTCTGCTTCTACTGCTCTGAGCACTTTTGTTGAGTGAAGTGTTACACTGACTATATGAAAGGTACTTGCCCAGTACCTAACAGAAAAACAGTAGCAACCTCTAGGGAGATGGGCCTTTTGTGTCAAACGTGCCACTCTGTGTTTTCCAGTTGAAGCTCATGACTTGTTATCCAACTGCACATCTAACCACAGCCTGTTCTCTTATCTCTGCACTCTTCTGTGTCATTAACATGATTTGCTCTGCTTCTCTGTCTACATGGTTTCCCTCTAACATCTGTACCTATCTGTTGTTCATTTCTGTGTACTTGGCACCATGTACTTGGCACCTTTGTATCTGTATACTTGGCACCATCGTTATTTCTTTCTGTGCCTCCTACATCTCTCTGGGTCATGTCCTATTTCTACTCTGCTTCGGTCTCCTATCTATCTATCTATCTATCTATCTATCTATCTATCTATCTATCTATGTATCTATCTATATATCTATTCACAAGTGATAAAATATAAAGTAAACATAAAATAGTGTAGAGTAAGGGAATCCAGAAATAGTATGTTTAAATGCAGAAAAAGTAAATCTTTTAAGTTAAAATCACAAGAGGATAGAAGAATGAGTAATGTACAAAAATGTATACCATTTTTGTCAAAAGGAAGTGCCACTTTAATTTTATTTGATCAAACTCTTGAGAGCCCATTTCCATGATTCTCTCTGGTGACAGCCAGACTGGACATAGACCACATGTAAAGGCTTCTCGGGGCCCTTGTCCTCACCATTCCTCCAACAGGCATAGTCCCCAGCCTCAGAGCCTCCTCACCCCTCTGCCTGGCCACATACTCTGGAATTCTTTAGAATATGAAATCATGGGGAAGGATTTCACCTTCTCCCCACAGTTATCCCAACTAAGGAATCACCTCAATACATTCCCAAAATAAAGCTTTGTGGCCGATTCATCCAAAATTTGCATCTTCAAGTACCCAAGTCCTCATCCCTCAAACCTTTCCTCACCTTAGCTTTGAATGTGTCTGAACTTGAGCAACTTGGGCTACTTCAACAACAGTAGCACCTCTCCTTTCAAGCCATTTCTTTTCCTGAAGCCATGGGAGATGCCCATCATGTTTCATTTCTCTCTTTCTTACTCCAAAATTGCTCAGTATTTGACCTTTTTCCATTTAATCAGAATCATGTGGGATAAATTGAAATCAGAAAGACATCTAATGCATTCAGCTCTGCCACACAAACTTCTCCAAAAAAGGAGCTTGGAGGTCCTGGTTCCCTTCTCAGAGTGGGGATGAAAAAAACATAGCAAGAAAAAATTCAAATGAGTATCTCAATAAATTATCTTGTCACATTAAGGATAGCAGAGTACCTTATTAACATGACAAATGAGTTTGGCTTCAGACTGCAGACCATATAACCTTAAAGTCAGAAACAAGACAATGATATTCCTATGACACTCATTTTTTTTGGGAGATGGAGACTTGCTGCGTTGCCCAGACTGGTCTCAAACTCCTGGGCTCAAGTGATCCTCCCACCTCAGCCTCTCAAGAAGCTAGGACTACTTGCCACCATGCCCATCTGCTGTCACACCCATTCTTAATGATTTATAGAAATTTTAGCTTTATACAATGCCTTGAAACATAATAAGAGGAATAACTATTAGAATAGAGGAGAAATATAATCATTATTGCAGCTGATACTATTTATTTTTTAAATATAATCTAAAAAACAATGAGCTAATAATTTCATTCAGAAATAAGGTAGCCAAAAGAATTTTAACAATCCACATGTGATAAGAACATAAATGTAATATAACTAAGTTTGAAATAAAGATGAAGGATCCACATGAATAAAATTATTAAAATTTTTAATGTGAACAAAAGCAGATATCAATAAATAGAGACATAAATTCTTATATGTAAAGACAAAATCTTATTAAAGTATCTTTCTCAGTTAATTTATAGATTTGATACAGTTCTAATAAAAATATCAATTTTTTTCAAAACTGACAGCATGACTCTAAAGTTTATCTGAAAGAACCAATAACTGAGACTAAAACAGTTCGACAAAGAAGTATGACAGAGGGAGACTTACTCTACCAACTAGTAAAGTATGTTGTAATGCTACAGTGGTATATAGGCCTGATAAACATACCAGAAGCAACAGAACTACAAAGAGGGTACAGAAACAAACTTCAGTGTGGATAAAAATTTAGTATATGCCAAAGGTTACATCACAATCCAAAAGGAAAGAATTATTTAACGGTGTTGATAAAATTAACTGTTGGGAAGAAACTATTTAGATTCTCACTTTCTATCAAAATAAAGATAAATTCCATATATACTAAATAGTTAAATGTAAAAATGGTATTTTATTTAGACTAGTAAAAAGTGTATTAACATTGAAATGATTTGGAATGGTCAACAATTCCAGACACAAATGCAATGGAAGAACTTGTAAGAGCAAATCTCAACAGACTATTTAATAATGACCATCTCTCTAAAAAAATTATGCAAGTCAAAAATGTAAGGCAAAGGACAAGCTGGGGAAAGTATTTATAATAAATATAACATTAATTTCTTAGAACTCTGTAGAGAATCTAATATCTGATCAAAAAGCAAGCAAGGGATATAAGCAGATTTTATCAAAGAAGAAATACAAATGGTTCATTGAAAATTTTTAGGCACTGGGTTTCTCAAGTTGCCCACTTGACCCTCTTCCAAGTTGTACTTTCCTTTTTTTCTTTCCTTTCCTTTCTTTCCTTACCCTTCTAAAGCTTTTTAATAAACTTTCACTTCTGCTCTGAAACTTACCTTAGTCTCTTCTTCTGCTTTATGCCCCTCAGTTGAATTATTTCTTCGAAGCAAGCAAGAATTGAGGTTGCAATAAAAAAATTTTTTAAAGAAAAATTTTAATGTTTGTTTCAATAAAAATTAAAAGAATGAGATACAATTTCTCATCTAATTGGCAAAGTGTTTTGACAATCAGTACTAGTGAGGCTGTACTGATAGCCTCACTTTCAAACATTGTTAGGAAGTATGAAAATTGATACAGATGCTTTTGGCAGCAGTGTGGCAATGTGTATGAAAAGAGTTTAAAATGTTTACTCTTTCATTCCCTATGACCTGAAGTCATGTCAGGAATCTAATCTGAAGAAATATATAATATTTGGACAAAGATTCACAGATGTTGTATATAAAAAACACCATGTTAGTAAAATAAAGATTTTATATATAAAGATTTTCATCACGGTGTTATAGTAAAATTAGAAATGGCATAAATATTTAACAATAAGAGGTTATTAAACAAATTAAGGTTTTTTCATAAAATACTATAAAACCATTAAATTTTATTTCAAAAAAAAGGTTGAATGAAGAACTAAAAATAGAACTACAATACAATCTAGCAATCCCACTACTGGGTATCTGCCCAAAGGAAAAGAAATCATTATCTCAAAAAGATAACTGCACTCATATGTTTATCGCAGCTCTATTAAGAATAGCAGTGATATGGAATCAACCTAAGTGTCCATCCATGGAAGACTGGATAAAGAAGATGTGTTATACAACCCACTCACTTTGTTTAAAAGCCTTAGCCACCCCTCCCTTCCTGTTTGCAGATTTCATTGCAGTGGCACTCTCTTCACTTCATGCCTGTCATATTTCTAAGCATTAGGCACACCTGCTAGCCTGAATTAGGAGTCTGAGCCGCCCCTCCCTTCAGGTGCAGACATCTTGGTGCCGCAGCATCCTTTCCACTTCATGCCAGGACATATCTCCAGGCATTTGGAGCATCCACTCTTCTAGGTCCTCCAAATGAGGAGCTTAGCCTGCCCTAAGGATAAGGATGAGGAGTTTAGGCTGCCCCTCCTTTCCCAGGCAGAGAACTTGGGGCAGCAGACGTTTCTCCACTCCATGCCCTGGCACATGTGTGGGTACTTGGTGACCATGCCCAGATCCCCTTTTGGAGCTGGTGCTGGTGCCTGCCATTGGAAGACATGTAGGTGGGTCGGCCCAGTTAGGCCTCACTCAGCTTGGTCTCCTCTCCAGGGCTGAGGGGGAAACTCAGACCACTGTGCCTTCCACCTGACAGCCCATTGCCTGAGGCAACATAGAGCTTCTCATGATAAACAAAGATCAAGCATATACTCATCTGCGTTGGCTGCAGCCAGCCCTTATCTGCAAGTACCGCCTGTTGGCTCAGAGGTTGAACTGCAATACCCAATAGAAATAGATTTTTTTTTTTCATTTTTATTTTATTTATTTATTTATTTTTCTTTTTCTTTTTTTTTTTTTTTAATTATACTTTTAAGTTCTGGGATACATGTGCAGAACGTGCACATTTGTTACATAGGTATACATGTGCCATGGTGGTTTGCTGCAACCATCAACCCGTCATCTACATTAGGTATTTCTCCTAAAGCTATCCCTCCCATAGTCCCCTACCCCCCAACAGGCTCTGTTGTGTGATGTTCCCCTCCCTGTGTCCATGTGTTCTCATAGTTCAACTCCCACTTATGAGTGAGAACATGTGGTGTTTGGTTTTCTGTTCCTGTGTTAGTTTGCTGAGAATGATGGTTTCCAGCTTCATCCATGTCCCTGCAAAGGACATGAACTCATCCTTTTTTATGGCTGCATAGTATTCCACGGTGTATATGTGCCACATTTTCTTTATCCAGTCTATCATTGATGGGCATTTGGGTTGGTTGCAAGTATTGTGTTGTGGTATTGTGAATAGTGCCACAATAAACATACATGTGCATATGTCTTTATAGTAAAATGATTAATAATCTTTTGGGTATATACCCAGTAATGGGATTGCTGGGTCAAATGGTATTTCTAGCTCTAGATCCTTGAGGAATTGCCACACTGTCTTCCACAATGGTTGAACTAATTTACACTCCCACCAACAATGTAAAAGTATTCCTATTTCTCCACATTCTCTCCAGCATCTGTTGTTTCCTGACTTTCTAATGATCGCCATTCTAACTGGAGTAAGATGGTATCTCATTGTGGTTTTGATTTGCATTTCTCTAATGACCAGTGATGACGAGCTTTTTTTCATATGTTTGTTGGCCACATATAAATATCTTCTTTTGAGAAGTGTCTGTTCATATCCTTTGCCCACTTTTTGATGTGGTTGTTTGTTTTTTGTCTTATAAATTTGTTTAAGTTTCTTGTAGATTCTGGATATTAGCCCTTTGTCAGATGGATAGATTGCAAAAATTTTCTCCCATTCTGTAGCTTGCCTGTTCACTCTGATGGTAGTTTCTTTTGCTGTGCAGAAGCTCTTTAATTTAATTAGATCCTATTTGTCAATTTTGTCTATTGTTGCAATTGCTTTTGGTGTTTTTGTCATGAAGTCTTTGCACATGCCTATGTCCTGAATGGTATTACTTAGGTTTTCTTCTAGAGTTTTTATGGTTTTAGGTCTTATGTTTAAGTCTTTAATTCATCCTGAGTTAATTTCTGTGTAAGGGGAAAGGAGGGGGTTCAGTTTCAGTTTTCTGCATATGGCTCACCAGTTTTCCCAATAGCATTTATTAAACAGGGAATCCTTTCCCCATTGCTTGTTTTTGTCAGGTTTGTCAAAGATCAGATGGTTGTAGATGTGTGGTGTTATTTCTGAGGGCCCTGTTCTGTTCCATTGGTCTATATATCTGTTTTGGTACCAGTATCACTCTGTTTTGGTTACTGTAGCCTTGTAGTATAGTTTGAGGTCAGGAAATGTGATGCCTCTAGCTTGGTTCTTATTGCTTAGGATTGTCTTGGCTATACGAGCTCTTTTTTGGTTCCATATGTAATTTAATGTAGTTTTTTCTAATCCTGTGAAGAATGTCAATGGTAGCTTGATGAGGATAGATTGAATCTATAAATTACTTTGGGCAGTATGGCCATTTTCACAATTTGATTCTTCCTATCCATGAGCATGGAACGTTTTTCCATTTGTTTGTGTCCTCTCTTATTTCCTTGAACAGTGGTTTGTAGTTCTCCTTGAAGAGGTCCTTCACATCCCTCATAAGTTGTATTCCTAGGTATTTTATGCTCTTTGTAGCAATTGTAAATGAGAGTTAACTCATGATTTGGCTTTCTGTTTTTCTATTATTGGTGCATAGGAATGCTTGCAACTTTTGCACACTGATTTTGTATCCTGACACTTTGCTGAATTTGCTTATCAGCCTAAGAAGATTTTGGGCTGAGATGATGGGGTCTTCTAAATATACAGTCATGTCACCTGCAAAGAGAGAAAATTTGACTTCCTCTCCTCCTATTTGAATACCATTTATTTCTTTCCCTTGCCTGATTGTCCTGGCCAGAACTTCTAATACTATGCTGAATAGGAGTGTTGAGAGAGGGCATCCTTGTCTTGTGCCAGTTTTGAAAGGGAATGCTTCCAGCTTTTGCCCATTTGGTATGATATTGGCTATGAGTTTGATATAAATAGCTTTTATTATTTTGAGATATGTCCTATCAATACCTAGTTTATTGAGAGTTTTTAGCATGACAGGGTGTTGAATTTTATCAAAGGCCTTTTCTGCATCTATTAAGATAATCATATGGTTTTTGTCTTTGGTTCTGTTTATGTGATGAATTATGTTTATTGATTTGCATTTGTTGAACCAGCCTTGCATACCAGGGATGAAGCCAACTTGATCGTGGTGGATAAGCTTTTTGATGTGCTGCTGGATTTGGTTTGCCAGTATTTTATTGAGGATTTTTGCATAAATGTTCATCAGAGATATTGGCCTGAAATTTTATTGTTGTTGTTTCATCCCTGCCAGGTTTTGGTATCAGGATGATGCTGGCCTAGTAAAATGAGTTACGAAGGAGTCTCTCTTTTTCTATTATTTGGAATAGTTTCAGAAGGAATGGTACCAGCTCCTCTTTGTACCCCTGGTATAATTCAGCTGTGAATCCTTCTGGTCCTTGACTTTTTTTGGTTGGTAGGCTATTAATTACTGCCTCAATTTCAGAACTTGTTATTTGTCTATTCAGGGACTTGACTTTTCCTGGTTTAGATTTTAAAGAAACTCAATGCAATCCAAAAGAATGTTGAAAACATACACAAAGAAATCAGAAAAACAATTTAGGATTTGAAAGATGAGATAGATTTTTCTAAATTGTAGAAATGAAAAATTTATTGAAGGAATTGCGAAATACAGTTGAAAGCTTTAACAATAGCCCAGCACAAGCAGAAGAAACAATCTCAGAGCTGCAAGACAGGGCTTCTGAATTAACCTAGTTAGACAAAAAAAAAAAAAAAAAACTCTTCCAAAAATATGGGATTATATATAGTGTCCCAGCCTACTAGTTATAGGTATTCCAGAGGAAGAAGAAGAAAAAGTAAAAAGTGTGGAACACCTATTTGAGGAAATAATTTAAGAAAACTTCCTTAATTTTGTCAGAGATCTAGACAGCCAGATGTAAGAAGATCATAAAACTATGGTAAGATATAGTGCAAGAAGTACCTCACCAAGGCATATAGTTATCAGACTATCTCATGTCAATGTGAAGGAAAAAAAAATCCTAAAAGCAGAAAGAGAGAAGCATCTAATCACTTATAAAAGAAATCTCATTAAACTAACAACAGACTTCTCACCAGAAACCTTACGAGCCAGAAGATATTAGAGTCCTATTTTTGGTCTTCTTTAATCCTTTTCCTATTTGCCCCTAGCATACTCACTGGTGGTAATTGCAGCTGTAGTGTTTACCCTGAGATAACTTTGCCATGAAATACCTCGCTTTTATTATTATTTTATTGCTCTAGTATAGCAACTTTGGAAATAAAAGATATCATTCTTTTTATAGCATTCTGTTTTTAGTAGTGATATTTCCATTTACAAAATATAGTAATTCTCAATTGCTGAAAATGTCAAATCCTAGAAAATGTAGCATTCCTACACGTGATGTTAACATCATTCTCATACAGTTCTTGGCCAAAGATTCATTTCATGAATCCAATTTTTCTGAAGTAGTTCTGATGATTCAGATGATTCTGACGTTAGTTCTGTTAAGAAATAACTCCAAGACCAGTTTTTATACTTTATTTTCACATTGAAAATCAGTCAGATTTGCTTCAGCCTCAAAGAGTTCATTTATATAAAATCAAATGAGTGCTGGCAGTGAACTGCAGTTTTTTTTTTTTTTCTAAATGGGAAAAGGGTTTTAAAAAATGCCAGGCAAGAATTTTATATCCTGCTAAACTAAGTTTTATAAATGAAGGAGAAATAGTCTTTCCCAAACAAGCAAACAATAAGGGAATTCATCACCACTAGACTGTACCTACAACAAATGCTCAAAGGAATTCTAAACATAAAGGCAAAAGGGTGATATTCAGCATTGTAAAAACACATGAAAATATTAAACTCTTTGCAAGTATAAGACCTCTTTACAGGTCTTATGATGCAATAACAGAATTGAGACTGCAAAGCAAGTAGGTAATAATTAGCATTATGACAACAGGCTATCAATATTACATGTAATACTAACATTAAACATAAATGGGCTAAATGCTCCACTTAAAAGATATTGGCTGATGGAATGGATTTTTTAAATAAACCCAACCACGTGCTACATACAAGAAACCCACCTAACAGGTAAATACATTTACAGAGTCAAAGTAAAGGGATGGAAAAAGATATTCCACACAAATGGAAACCAAAAGCAAATAGGAGTAGCTATACTTACATCAGATAAAACAGATATTAAATCAACAATAGTTTAAAAAAGACAAAGAAAGTCATTATATCATCGTAAAAGGATCAACTGAACAAGAAAAATGCCATTTCTAAATATATATGCATCGAACACCACAGCACCAAGATTCATAAAACAAAATGCAACTAGACCTAAGAAAAGAGATAGACAGCAATGTAATCATAGTAGGGGACTTCAGTACTCTACTGACAGCACTAGACAGATCATTAAGGCAGAAAATCCACAAAGAAACTCTAGGCTTAAACTGGACTCTAGACCAAATGGACCTAACAGACATTTACAGAACAGTCTACCCTACACCTGTAGAATATTCATTCTTTTCATCTGCCTATGGAACATTCTCAAATGACCACATGCAAGGCCACAAGACAAGACTCAAAAATATTTTAAAAATTGAAATCATATAAAGTACCTTCTTGGACCAAAGTGGAATAAAACTAGAAATCAATACCAAAAGGCACCCTCAAAGCCATGCAAATGCATAGAAATTAAATAATCTGCTCCTGAATGATTGTTGGATCAATGATGAAATTAAGGTGGAAATTTTTTAAAGTTTTGAAACAGATGAAAATAGACACAACATACCAAAAGCGTTTGAGGTACAGCAAAAACAGCGCTAAGAGGCAATTTTGCAGCGTTAACAGCCTACATCAAAAAGATAGAAAGATCTCAAATTAACAATGTAACATTGTATCTCAGAGAACTAGAAAAACGAGAGCAAACCACATCAAAAGCTTGCACAACTAAATGAAATTGAGACCAAAAACATTACAAATAATTAATTAAGTTTGTTCTTTAAAAAAATAAGCAAAATTGATAGCTAGATAATCAAGTGAAAAAGAGAACATTCAAATAAGCAAAATCAGAAATAATAAAGGTGTCATTACAACTGATGCAACAGAAATATGAAAGATCACTAATGACTACTATCAGCATCTCTCTGCATACAAGCTGGAAAACCTAGAGGAAAACCAGCCGGGCGTGGTGGCTCAAGCCTGTAATCCCAGCACTTTGGGAGGCCGAGACGGGCGGATCACGAGGTCAGGAGATCGAGACCATCCTGGCGAACATGGTGAAACCCCGTCTCTACTAAAAAAAAATACAAAAAACTAGCTGGGCGAGGTGGCGGGTGCCTGTAGTCCCAGCTACTTGGGAGGCTGAGGCAGGAGAACGGCGTAAACCCGGGAGGCGGAGTTTGCAGTGAGCTGAGATCCAGCCACTGCACTCCAGCCTGGGTGACAGAGCAAGACTCTGTCTCAAAAAAAAAAAAAAAAAACAAAACAAAACAAAATATACAACCTCCCAAGATGAACTAGAAGAAATAGAAAACCTGAACAGACCAATAAGGAGTAGTGGAATTGAATCAGTAATTTAAAATCTCTCAATAACAACAACAAAAAAGCCCAGGGCCAGATGGTTTTACAGCCAAATTCTGCTAGATGTAAAAGGAAGAACTGCTACCAATTCGACTAAAACTGTTCCAAAACATCAAGGAGGAAGGAATCCTCCCTAACTCATTCTATGAAGCTAGCATCACTCTGATACCAAAGCCAGACAAGAATACAACAAAAAAAGAAAGCTGTAGACCATTATTCCTGATGAACATAGATGCAGCTGTCCTCAATAAAATACTAGCAAACCAGATTCAGGAACATATACACAAAGAAAATCCAGCATAATCAAGTGGGTTTTATTCCAGGGATGCAAGGTTGGTTCAACATACACAAATCAATTAATGTGATTCACCACAAAAACAGAATTAAAAACAAAAAAAACTATGTGATAACATCAATAGGTGCAGGAAGAACATTCAATAAATTCCAGCATCACTTCATAATAAAAACCCTTACCAAACTAGGCATAGAAGGAACATACCTCAAAATAATAAAAGCCATATATAACAAACCCACTGCCAACATTATACTGAATGAGGAAAAGTTAAAAGAATTCCCCCTAATAACTGGAACAAGACAAAGATATCCAGTTTCACCACTGCTGTTCAACATAGTCCTAGAAATCCTAGCTATAGCAATCAGGTAAGAGAATGAAATAAAAGGCATCCAAATTGGAAAAGAGGAACTCAAATAATCTCTACTGATTATATGTTTCTATACCCAGAAAACCCTAAAGACTCCTTCAAAAGACTCCTAGATTTGATAAATGACTTCAGTAAAGTTTCAGGATACAAAATCAACATACAAAAATTAGCATTTCTTTACACCAATAACAATCAAGCTGAGAACCAAATCAAGAACTCAATCCCATTTATAATGGCTATGAAAATAATAAAATACCCAGGAATACATTTAACCAAGGAGGTGAAAGATCTCTACAAGGAGAACTACAAAATACTGATGAAAGAAACCATATATAACACAAATAAATGGAAAACATACCATGTTCATGGATCAGAGGAATAAATATTGTTGAAATGAATATACCTCCCAAAGCAATCTACAGATTTAAGGCAATTCCTATAAAATTACCAATGTCATTCTTCACAGAATTAGAAAAAAAAAATGAAATTCATACAGAACAATAGAAAGAGCCCAATAGCCAAAGTAAGCTTAAGCAAAAAGAATAAAGCTAGAGAAACCACATTGCCAGACTTCAAATTATACTACAAGGCTATAGTAACCAAAACAGCATGGTACTGGTATTTTAAAAACACACTTAGATCAATAGAAAAGAATAGAGAACCAAGAACTAAAGCCACATACCTACAACCAAGTGATCTTTGACAAAGTCAACTAGCATATACACTGTGGAAAGGACACTGTTCAATAAATGGTACTGGGAAAATTGGAGAGTCATATGCAGAATAATGAAACTGGATCCCTATCTCTCACCAGATGCAAAATTAAGATGGGTTAAAAACTTAAATGTAAGATGTCAGACTATAAAAATCCCAGAAGAGAACCTAGGAAAAACTCTTCTGGACATTAGTATAGGCAAATAATTTATAGTTAAGTCCTCAAAAGGAAATGCAACAAAAACAAAAATAGACAAATGGGACGTAATTAAATGAAAAGTTTCTGAAGAAATAATCAATAGAGTAAACAGAGAATCTACATAATGGAAGAAAACGTTTGCTAACAATGCATCTGACAAAGGGCTAATATCCAAAATCTACAAGGAACTCAAACAGCAAGAGAAAAACAAATAATGCCATTAAAAAGTGGGCCAAGGACATGAACAGACATTTCTGAGAAGAAGACATACAAGCTGCCAGCAAACATATGAAAAAAGTCCTCAACATCACCAATCATCAGAGAAATGCACATTAAAACCACAATGAAATAGCATATTACACCAGTCAGAAAAGCTATTATTAAAAAGTCAAAAAACAACAGATGTTGACAAGGATGCAAAGAAAAGGAAATGATTTATACACTGTTAATGGGAATGTAAATTAGTATACCTTTATGAAAATAATATAGAGATTTCTCAAAGAACTAAAAATAAGACTACCATTCAACCACAATCCCATTATTGAGTATCTGCTCAAAGGAAAAGAAGCCTTTTTATCAAAAAGGCACCTGCACTAGTATGCGTATTGCAGTGCTATTAACAATAACAATGCCGTGGAACCAACCTTAAGTGTTCATTAGTGAAGAATGAAATCATGTCTTTTGCAGCAACATGGATGGAACTGGAGGCCATTATCTTAAGTGAAACAACTCAGACACAAAAAGACAAATACCACATGTTCTCACAAGTGGAAGCTAAACACTGTGTACACATGGAAGCAGAATATGGAATGATGGACGATAGAGTATCAGAGGGGTGGGGAAGCGGTGGATGATGGGAGCTTGCTTGGCTGATGCAATGTGCCTTGCTCTGGTGATGGATGCACTGAAAGCCCTGACTTCACAGTGAAATATATCAATGCAGCAAAATTGCACTTGTAACCCATGAATATACACAAAAAACAAAGTTGAACGAGGTGGAGAAATTATAAGTTATATCTCAATGTTGTTTTGTTTCAAACAACAATTGAAACGTTGTAAAATTGTTTGAAAATTTATTTCAAAAATACAATTTCAAATTTGAATGGTTAAATTTGTATTAACCATTTATAGGTCTTCTTCATAGCTTTCCTTTTCCCCTAATTCTCTCATGTTAAACATTTCAAAGTGCTTAAAATTCTTTTTTAAAAGACTGCTCATTCAGATAATTCAAAAAGCAAGATGGACATAGGGGTGCAGCCTGTAGTCCCAGCTACTTGGGAAGCTGTGGGAGGATTGCTTCAGCCCAGGAGTTCTAGACCAGCCTGGGCAACATAGCAAGACCTCACCTAAAAAAAATCAAAAAGCAGATAATTTTAAATTCTGCATAGGCCTGTCAAGAGGGTAATATTGGCCCTCTTGACATCTCTTCCCCTTTGACTTCTAATATTTTGTGATTACCTAATGGTCCACAAAACTTGTTTGAAGCTTTCAGAATTGGTGTTTTCATAGATACACATTACTAATTTCCAAATATGTGTTGAAACTATTGCTATTGGAGAGAAGCAGAAAGACAAGAATTTAGCAGAATTGTCTAAGCACCTGCAAGGTTTGTTTTGTTGTTTTTGACTCTGTGCTTCCTACTGCCATCAGTAGGAACCATCTCAGTACGTTTTAGCTCTCACATTGAGAAATGAAAGCAGAAGAGAAGTTAAGGGTGTTGTCTGAAAAAGCAAGCTGGACCAGGAGCTTTCTACTTAGAGTGGTCCAGGCATCGTCATCACCTGGAAACATGTTAGAAATGTAGACTCTAGGGCCACACCCCAGACCTTTTGAATCATGATCTGTACTCGAGTAATATATAGCAAAAATGTATTATTATATTTATTTCACAAAGGTTTTTCTTCCCATTGTTAACTTTTGTTTTTTTTGTTTCATTAGAGACAGGGTTTGACACTGGTGCAGTGGCACAATTATAGCTTACTGCAACCTCAAATGCCTGGGCTCAAGCTATCCTCCTGCCTCGGCTTCCTGTTTAGCTGATACTACAGACATGCACCACTGCGCGCCCAGCCTCCATTCTTAACTTTTTAAACTTATGATTTTATTGCTTTAAAATTAAGTTTATCTTTAAAAATTGTCACCCTTTTTTTCCTTTTGAAAGAAGAACTCAAAAGATACTTGTTTAAGATCCACAAAAATTACATATCAAGGTAGCACCCTTGACTTGTCAAGCTATGATAGTAATATCAGTGTACAATTTTTCACAGGTAATGGAAGAAAACAAGGATAGGTTTCCTGGTGCCCCAAAATATGGAGGCTGGATTGTGGACAACTGCCCTATTGTAAAAGAATTGTGGATGGTCTTAATCAAGAAAGGAATTATACCTGATTTGGTCATCTATTTATCAGATACAGAAAACAATGGTTGGTAAATATTTATTATGTAAATTTGAAAGTGAAGTTTTTATTATTGATATTTTTGGTTAAATATAGAATGGACAACTCTCCACTCTTCCTAGATAGAAATACCCACCCCAGCAATCCCTGCAGGAACTAGAGGTACACAAAATGAGGCTTCCATATACTGAGAAGGTGGCCAGGAATAAGTGCCGGATGGCTGAATGTTCTAGCTGGCCGTTGTAATTGTTCTTTAAAGCTTACAGTTTAGCACACACACATACACAATTAGAAGCTATAACTTCTAAATGGATAACATATAAGGCTGAGGGCAAAGACTAAATGTTAGTTCTTCTTAACCTGAAGTAGGAAAAATGAGGTACATACATTTAGCAGAGCTAAATTTTAATTGTTCTGTTTGCCTCTTAAAGTAAGATATTCAAAATGGGAATTTCCAGGGGAAAAATATAATATATTACCTCTTTTCATGTTTTATTTATTTATACTGTATTCATACATACCTTTTTAAAGAGAATATAAGATGGTCTATTAATATTTTAAAGAATCTGGGCTCTAGATACATGCTTAAAGGAAAATATACTTAGATAATAGGCAGAAATAATGTTTGTGTTAATCTTCAAAATACATCTCACTGTATTTTATAAGCTACAAAAGTAATATTAGTCTCTTTATCTGTATTTCAGGAAAATGTTTATTTAATAGAATATATTTACAGAATAAATCTGAAATTGACTCTAAGATTTTAGAAAGATTATTAGAAGAACTACAAAAGAAAAAAAAAGAGGAAGAAGCAGCAAGGTAAAATCTGCCTAGAATGATAAAACAGATTAATGTATCTGTTATAGCAGTTAAATATCTTCTTGCAATTATACTTATAGAATATATTTAATATTGCCATGATTATTAACTTGATCTGATTCTAGTTAATTTTAAGAAAAGCAGCAATTTCACAAATACTTACAGAATCTCTAAAGCACACAGTTGTGGATGTTTTCACAGCCCATATCAAACTTGTTCTAAATCAAGCATCTGCTCTTAAAAGACACTATTTAAAAAATGAGCATGGGTGAGATATATATATTGTTATGATATTTATCTGTGACTTAATTTTGTTAACTAGCATTTACAAATTGAAGAAACAATATGATAGGAAGCAAATGAAAATATATAATACTTGTGTGACATGACTAAAATCCAAAGCCTGACTAAGTTCTACATATGGAAAGAACAGGCTAATTATTTATGTTTGACAGGTTTAACATTGAGGGCTTATTCTCTAATCTGGGTATAATGAATGACTTTTTAAAATGTGACCCCACAGTTACCTGTTCATGGCAGGGGTCAATACTAAACTTTAATAAACTATAAGTCCTTCAGATTGAAGAATAAAATATTAAAAGAAACAATGACTTAGTTTGCTAATCATTCTTCCTTACTAAAAAATTCTCTTTAAATACTTTACATTTCAATTTGTCCACTAGGATTTCTACTATTCAAAGTAATAAAGGCCTAGACATTTAAGAATTAAATTTTTCTGTGTAAATCCATGGAATCTCCTACTATTGATGATGGCACCTATGGCTTTCTTAAATTCTGTTTCCTTTTCCCTTTCAAATATTAGCTATTTGAGCTGAGACTTAGGAGGGCTCTTTAAACCTTAGAAATGAAGAAGCTGGGAGGTGGGTAATTAACAGAGGTAGAGAGTGGTTTAACTGATATGTGTGTCAGAGGATTTTACTTTTTAGTGTTCATTATTCATTTAAGCTAGTCACTCCTTTAGAAATTTAACACAAAAATATGTATGATTCAGTTAAATTAGTTAATAAAATTATTATGTGGTATATTGACCAAACACTACTTTAATTCAGACAATAATTGCAAATTTACTTATATTCCCTTTTATCTTTTAAAACTTTTGTTACAAATCTACTAATTAGCTACAATCAGCTATACTCAATCTACAGATCAGTTATAATCTGTTGATAATTAAGGAATTATTTAATCTTTTTCCAGTGAGTGAGAAATAGTCCAATCTTTGAGAACAGATGGATATCTCAACATAAGAGTAAAACAAAGTTGATGTGATTTCTAGACTGGAGATCTGCTACATTTTAAATATATTAAAAATATGTATACCTTTAACTTTTTTAAAAAAGGAGAAGATATCTTGTCCACTTTCTCTCAATTCTGCCTTCACCTCTTTTACCATATGGAATGCTCTAAGTTATTTTTATAATCAATCTTTACTTCTTTTGATTCTAAATTTTTACATCTTTATAAACTTCTTAATTTCACTTTCCCAGATTGAAGCAGGCTTTTTCTATGTTTTTGTATGTTGATTTTTAATTTTCAACATGAGTTTTTCAAAACAAACTTTTTTCCTTTATACTTCAGAAAATAAAATCTAAGATGGTTTTTAAAAAACTGTCAGACATTCACTTTTAAGGCCTTATAGGTTGGTTAGAAAAGAGAGGAACTTAACAGGATTAAGAACTGCATCTTGATCAAATATCTAAAGACATGCTAAATTTTAAAACTTCTCCAGCATCAGTTTCCAAATGTGCCAGTCAAATGACGAGATAATTTCTGTCATATTGTTAGTCTTTGGATCTTCTATCCAAGTGATTTACAGAAATTTCTAAGAACTGGCAGCAAAATTCTTCCTTATTCTGTTCAGGTCTTAGATTCTCAGCAGCAACATACTTGATCCAGGATTTGGATAAGGAAGATGTCACAAAGAGCCCCGTCTGAGGTACAGGCATAGCTTGGAGATATTACAGGTTTGGTTCTAGGCCACCACAGTAAAGCAAGTCACACGGGCTTTTTGCTTCCCAGTGCATATAAAAGTTATGTTTACACAATATTGTCATCTATTAAGTGTGCAATAGCATTATGTCTAAAACTGTATACACCTTAATTTTAGAATGCTTTAAAAGAACATGGTGATGATCATCTAAGCCTTCAGTGAGTCAATCATTTTGCTGGTGGAAGGTTTTGCCTCAGTGTTGATGGCTGCTGACCGATGAGGGTAGTGATTGCCAAAGGTTGGGGTGGCTATGGAAATTTCTTCAACTAAGACAACGATGAAGTTTGTTGCGTCTATCTGTTACTCTTTCTTTCCCAAAATATTTTTCTGTGGTATGTAATGTTGTTACTACAAACTGTGGGATACCACAAAATGTGGGATAGCATTTTACCCACAGTAGAACTTCTTTCAAAATTGGAGTCAATCCTCTCAAACCCACAACTACTTTATCAACCAAGTTTATGTAGTATTCTAAATTTTTTGTTGTAATTTCAACAATGTTCACAGCATCTTCACCAAGAATAGATTCCATCTCAAGAAACCAGTTTCTTTTCTCATCCATGAGAAGAACTCTTCATCTGTTCAAGCTTGATCATGAGATTGCAGCAATTTAGGCTTCACTTCTAATTCTAATTCTCTTCCTATTTTCACTACCTCTGCAGTTACTTCCTTCATTAAAGTCCTGAACTTATTAAAGTAATCCATGAAGGTTGGAATCACCTTCTTCTAAATTCCTGTTAATGTGGATATTTTGACCTCCTCCCACAAATCATGAATGTTCTTAATGGCAACTAGAATGGTAAATCCTTTCCAGAAGGTTTTCAATTTACTTTGCCCAGATCCATTAGAGGAATCACTATCTATGACAGCTGTAGTCTTATGAAATGTGTTTCTTAATAATTAGACTTAAAAGTCAAAATTACTCTTTGATCCATGGGCTGCAGTATGGATGTTGCATTAGCAGGCATGAAAACATTCATTCTTCTTGTATGTCTTCATCAGAGCTCTTGGGTGACTATGTGCATTGTCAATGAGCAGTATTATTTTGAAATTAATCTTTTTTTCTAAGCAGTAGATCTCAACAGCAGATAAAATACTCAGTAAAGCATGCTGTAAACAGATGTACTGTCATCTAGGCTTTGTTCTATTTGTAGAGCACAGGCAGAGTAGATTTAGCATAGTTGTTAGGGGGCCTAGGATTTTTGGACTGGGAAATGAGCATTGGCTTCACCAGCTGCACAAGCCCTTAATAAGAGTGTTAGCCTGTCCTTAAAGCTTTGAAGCCAGGCATTAACTTCTCCTCTCTAGCTCTGAAAGTCCTAGATGGCATCTTCTTCCAACAGAATTGTGTTTTGTTGACATTGAAAAATCTGTTGTTTAGTGTAGCCACCTTTATCTATGGTCTTAGCTATGTCTTCTAAATAACTTATTGCAGCTCCTACATCAGCACTTGCCTACTTCACCTTGCACTGCACTTTGATATTATAGAGATGGCTTCTTTCCTTAAGCCTCATGAACCAACTTTTGCTAGCTTCAAACTTTTCTTCTCCAGATTCCTTGCCTCTCTCAGCCATCACAGAATTGAAGAGAATTATAGGGCCTTGCTCCTGATTAGGCTTTGGCTTAATGGAATGTTGTGGCTGGTTTGATCTAATCAGACCACTCAAAAACTTTCTCCATATCAATAGTAAGGCTGTTTTACTTTTGTATCATTAGTGTATTCACTGGAGTAGCACTTTTGATTTCCCTGAAGAACATTTCTTTGGCATTCACAGCTTGGCTATTTTGCACAAGAGGCATAGCTTTTGGACTATCTCAGCCTTCAATATACCTTCCTCACTAAGCTTAGCCATTTCTAGCTTTTGATTTAAAGTGACAAATGTGGGGCTCTTTTTTTCACTTAAAAACTTAGAGGCCATTGTAGGGTTATTAATTGGCCTCATTTCAATATTATTGTGTCTTTGAGAATAGGGAGGCCTGAGGAGAGGGAGGGAGTCAAGGGATCAGCCAGTCAATGGAGCAGTCACAACACCCACAACATCTGTCAATTCAGTTTACCATCTTATATGGATGTGGTTCATGGCGCCCCAAACAATGATGATAGTAACATCAAAGATCATTGATCACAGATCACTGATACATAATAATAATGAGGAAGTTTGAAATAGAGAAATAGAGTTGCTCAATGCAGGGTTGCCACAAACCCTCAACTTGTAAAAAGGAAAAAAAAAACAAAACAGGATATCTGTAAAGTGCAATGAAGCAAAGGCAAGGTATGCCTGCAGAGCAACGGCCTGTTCACACACAGACAAAATGAGAAAGGAGTTCAGAAACAACACTCAGTAGCCTCAGAGGGCTGAGGCTGAGCAAAGAAAACTTGAATTACGCCAAGACTTCTGATGGAACACAGGATTAGGAATGCAGTGAGAGAATGTCCTCCATTAACAGGAAGCCAACCTGCTGGGAGAAGAGGTGTAGTAATGTCTTATGTGTAACTAGCTTTCAAAAGAAGGGAAAATGGATGCAAAGAACGCTGAGTATGAGAAAATAACAGGTCTGAGGAAAGCTGTGCCCCAGTGTGTGCTGCTGACACGAATGGGCTCTTCCTTAACTAGTCCCCTACTGATCAATACCTGATATAATTTTTTGTTATAATTTTTTAAAAATTCAGTCAACATTCTTTTGTATGTTTGTGCAGTAGTATTCCTCTTTCTGAGGGCTAAATTCCTAGATATAGAATTTCTAGATCAAAGGTATATACATTTTAATTTTTAATAAATATTGCCTTTCTACAGCATTTTACTAACTTTCTATCCACCTTTCTTCACCATCGTTAAGGCAGGTTTGATGCTTCAATCCTAATGAAAAACAGATGCCCTCCAGGTTTTTAAGTTTCCATATTCCAGGTCTCTTTAAATGTCATCACTACTATGTTAAAAATAAAATAATTAGGGTTTTTTTCTTATTAGAAGGATAAATTTACAAATGTTCTGCTTATTCAATATAGAAAAAATTTTAATGCAAAAAGTTAAAGAAAACTTAAAACTCTTATACGCCATCATCCATGTTGACCATTTGATTGGTTTTCTCCTAGACTTTTAATCCTCGTTTATATGCATTGTAAATACCAAATTAAAATTATATTATACATATAGTTTTATATTCAACTTTGCTTACTTAACATTATATTGTGAACATTTACCATTGAATCAGAGGAAAAATGCTACAAATCCTCCCATTTGCCTTTTCAATGTAGAGTTAGGTAATCCTTTCTTATTTTTGACAGGTTTCCTAATTAATAGACAAAGTTTTTCAAAGTATAACATTCCAGTTTTTCTCCCCCAGAAGAAAATACTGAAAAGTAACTAGTCTCAACATGAGTACTTTAAAATTATACATTGTAAAGTAAGTATAATACGATTTAATCTTTATTTTTAACACTACAAGCATTTAATCCTGCAATAGTGTGAGAAGTCTGAATTTCCAAAGATAATTAAATTTGAAACTTTTCATTTCAGAAAAGCCACAGAAGAGGCACTGAGACTTGAAGAAGAAAATCGAAGGCTACTGGAAATTATGAAAGTGAAGGCAAAAGGCAAGCACAGATTGCTATGACTGATGATGTGTCATGGTATTGTTACTGCAAGCAATTGCACTATTTCAAGTGAATTATAGACTGGGTGATCACATTTCCCAATTTGTCCATGAGAACCCAGGTTTATGCCTACGTTCTTGAAGTCTTTATAGTAACTTTTATTCTTAAAGTGTTCCAGTTTGTATACTAAATAATATTGTCACTGAAGTAATGGATTCATAGGAAAATGACTCTTGACACAGATACCTATTCATATACCCTGTACAAGTGATACACAGCAGAATAGCACACACAGCTTGTCTTTAAATGGTTGCTGTTGACACAGGTGACACACAGCTGTTAGAATTACTTCTGTTAGAACCATCCTACAGGAGTTGAGAAAACAGCAAATCTCTTATTACCCACTCACTGACTTTAAGATTAAACTCCCATCTTCATTATATAACTTACTCTAACAGTTTCTTTTAAGATTTGAGTGTTTCAATGGACTTAAACTGTACCCTAGAACAAATAGATTTAACAGATAATTATAGAACATTCTACCCAACAACTGCAGAATATTAATTCTGTTCATCAGCACATAGAATATCCTGCAAGATAGATCATATAATAGGCCACAAAACAGGTCTCAGCAAATTTATTTTTTATTTTTATATTTATTTTTTGAAACAGAATCTCGCTCTGCCGCCCAGGCTGGAGTGCAGTGGCACGATCTCAGTTCACTGCAAGCTCTGCCTCCTGGGTTCACACCATTCTCCTGCCTCAGCCTCCCAAGTAGCCGGGACTACAGGCGCCTGCCACCATGCCCGGCTAATCTTTTGTATTTTTATAGAGACGGAGTTTCACCATGTTAGCCAGGATGGTCTCGATCTCCTGACCTCGTGATCCGCCCACCTTGGCCTCCTAAAATGCTGGGATTACAGGCATGAGCCACCGTGCCCGGCAGTCTCAGCAAATTTAAGAAAATCAAAATTATACCAAGTACTCTGTCAGACCACAGTGGAACAAAATTGGAAATCAGCTCCAGAAGGAACCCTCAAAACTATACAAATACATAGAAATTAGACAACCTGCTCCTGAATGATCTTTGGGCCAACAATTAAATCAAGAAGGAAATTTAAAAATTATTTGAACTGAACAATAACAGTGACACAACTTATCAAAACTTCTGGGATACAGCAAAAGTGGTCCAAAAAGGAAAGTTCATAGTATTAAATGCTTACATCAAAAAGTCTGAAAGAGCACAAATAGACAATCTAAGGTCACACCTCAAGGAACTAGAGAAGTAAGAACAACCCAAACCCAAACCCAGCAGAAACAAGAACAACCCAAACCCAAACCCAAGATCCCCAAAACAGAAGAAAAGAATAACAAAGATCAGAGCAGAACTAAATAAAATTGAAACAAAAATAAATAAATAAATAAAAGAAAAATGAAACAAAAAGCTGGTTCTTTGAAAAGATAAAATTGATAGACCATTAGCAAGATTAACCAAAAAAAGAAGAGAGAAGATTCAAATAAGCTCAATTAGAAATGAAACAGGAGACCAGGTGTGGTGGCTCACGCCTGGAATCCCAGCACTTTGGGAGGCTGAGGTGGGTGGATCACTTGAGGTTAGGAGTTCGAGACCAGCCTGGCTAACATGGTGAAACCCCGTTTCTACTAAAAATTTTTTAAAAATTAGCCAGGCATGGTGGTGCACGCCTATAATCCCAGCTACTTGGGAAGCTGAGGCAGGAGAATCGCTTGAACCTGGGAGGCAGAGGTTGCAGTGAGCTGAGATTGTGTCACTGCACTGTAGCCTGGGCAACAGGCTAAAAAGCAAGAGAGCAAGAAAGCAAGAAAGCAGGCAGGCAGGAAGGAAGGAAGGGAAAAAAAAGAAACAGGAGCTATTACAGCCAGTACCACAGAAACACAAAAGATCATTCAAGGCTACTATGAACACCTTTATGCATACAAACTAGAAAATCTAGAGGAGATGGATAAATTCTTGGAAGTAAGCAACCCTTCTAGATTAAATCAGGAAGAAATAGAAGCTCCGAACAGACCAATAACAAGTAGCAAGATTGAAAACAGTAATTTTAAAATTTCCAATAAGAAAAAGTCCAGGACAAGGTGGATTCACAGCTGATTTCTATCAGGCATTCAGAGAATTGGTACCAATCTTACTGAAACTATTCCAAAAGCTAGAGAGAGAGGGAATCCTCCCTAAGTCATTCTATGAAGCCAGTATCACTCTAATACCAAAACCAGGAAAGAACATTAAAAAAAAAGGAGCAAGACCAATATCCCTGATGAACATAGATGCAAAAATCATCAACGAAATACTAACTGAATTCAATAGCATGTCAAGAAGATAATACACCATGATCAAATGGGTTTCATACCAGGGATGCAGGGATAGTTTAACATACACAAGTCAATAAATGTGATACACCATGTAAACAGAAGTAAAAACAAAAATCTTATGATCATCTCAATAGATGCAGAAAAAGCATTTGACAAAATCCAGCACCCCTTTATGATTAAAACCCTCAGCAAAATGGACATAAAAGGAACACACCTCAAGGTAATAAAAGCCATCTATGGCCGGGCACAGTGGCTCACGCCTGTAATCCCAGCACTTTGGGAGGCTGAGCCGGGCAGATCACAAGGTTAGAATATCGAGACCTTCCTGGCTAACACGGTAAAACCTCGTCTCTACTAAAAATACAAAAAATTAGCCAGGCATGGTAGCATGTGCCTGTAGTCCCAGCTACTCAGGAAGCTGAGGCAGGAGAATCACTTGAACCCAGGAGGTGGAGGTTGCAGTGAGCGAGATCATGCCACTGCACTCCAGCCTAGGTGACAGAGCAAGATTCTGTCTCAAAACAAAACAAAACAAAACAAAAAAGCAATCTATGACAAACCCACAGCCAACATTATAGTGAAAGGGGAAAAGCTAAAAGTATTGCCACTGAGAGCTAGAACAAGACAAGGATGCCCACTTTCGCCACTGCTGTTCAACATTGTACTGGAAGTCCTAGCCGGAGCAATCAGACAAGAGAAAGAAGTAAAGAGCATTTAAATCGGTAAAGAGGAAGTGAAACTGTTGCTATTCACTGATGAGATATGATCATATACCTAGAAAATTCTAAATACTCATCCGAAAAAGCTCCTAGATCTGATAAATGAATTCAATAAAGTTTTGGGATACAAAATCAATGTACACAAATTAGTAGTACTGCTATATAACAACAACAACCAAGCTGAGAATCAAATCAAGAACTCAACCCCTTTTACAACAGCTGCAAAAAAAAAAAAAAAAAAAAAAAAAAAAAAGTATATATATACACCTAACCAAGGAGGTGAAAGATTTCTACAAGGAAAACTATAAAACACTGCTGAAAGAAATCATGAATGACACAAACAAATGAAAACACATCCCATGCTCATGGATGGGTAGAATCCATTAGCATGTGAAAATAAATATACTGCCAAGAGCAATCTACAAATTCAATGCAATTCCCATCAAAATACCATCATTATTCTTTACAGAACTGCAAAAAAAAAAAATCCTAAAATTCAAATGGAACACAAAAAGAGCCCACATAACCAAAGAAGACTAAGCAAAAAGAACAAATCTATAGGCATCACATTACCCAACTTCAAACTACACTTCAAGGATATAGTTACCAAAACAGCATGGTACTGGTATAAAAATAGGCATGTAGACCAATGGAACAGAATAGAGAACCCAGAAATAAAGTCCAATATTTACAGCCAGCTGATATTCGACAAGGAAAACAAACAAACAAACAAACAGACAAAACATAAAATGGAGAAAGGACACCCTGTTCAACAAATGGTGCTTCATTGACAAGCCACAATGAAGAATGAAGCTGGATCTTTGTCTCTCACCTTATGCAGAAATCCACTGAAGATGGATCAAGGACTTAAATCTAAGACCTGAAACCATAAAAATTCTAGAAGATAACATCAAAAAACTATTCTAGACATTGGCTTAGGCAAATAGTTCATGCCCAAGAACCCAAAAACAAAAAGATAAATAGATATGAGCTAATTAAACTAAAAGGCTTCTGCACAGCAAAAGAAATAATCAGCAGAGTAAACAGACAACCCACAGAGTGGGAGAAAATCTTCACACACTACCCATCTGACAAAGGACTAACATCCAGAATCTACAAGGAACTCAAATCAGCAAGAAAAAAAATAATAATCCCATCAGAAAGTGGGCTGAGGACATGAATAGACAGTTCTCAAAAGAAGATATACAAATGGCCAACAAATATATGAAAAAATGCTCAACATCACTAATGATCCGCGAAATGCAAACCAAAACCATAGTGACATGCCACCTTACTCCTGTAAGAATGGCCATAATTTAAAAATCAAAAAATAATAGATGTTGGCATGGATGTGATGAAAGGGAAACAGTTTTACATTGCTGGTGAGAATGTAAACCAGTACAACACTATGGAAAACACTATGGTAGTTCCTTAAAGAACTAAAAGTAAAACTACCATTTGATCTAGCAGTTCTACTCCTGGGTATCTACCCAGGGGAAAAGAAATCATTATTTGAAAAAGACTTGCACACACATGTTTATAGCAGCACAATTCACAATTGAAAAAATATAGAACCAGCCTAAATGCCATCAACCAACGAGTGGATAAAGAACATGTGATATATATATTATATATCATAAAAAGGAACGAAATAATGGTTTTTGCAGCAACCTGGATGGAGTTGGAGACCATTATTCTAAGTGAGGTATCTCAGGAATGGAAAACCAAACGTCATATGTTCTCACTTATAAGTGAGAGCTAAACTATGAGGACACAAAGGCATAAGAATGATATACTAGACTTTGGGAAGTTGGGGGGAAGGTGGGAGGAAGATGAGGAATAAAGGGCTACACATTGGGTACAGTGTACACTGCTCGGATGATAGGTGTACCAAAACCTCAGAAATCACCACTAAAGAACTTTTCCGTGGAACCAAACACCACCTGTTCCTCAAAAACTTTCGGAATAAAAAAATTTTTTAAAGATAAAACAGACGTTAAAAAAAGACTGGAGCTCTTAACCTAGAGTCTATGGGTAAAATTCAGAGATGTGTGAACTTAATTGGAAAATAATTCAAAATTTATTTTCACTAACGTTTAACTGAAATTTATTATTTCCTTCAATGCACAATTAATATAGGCAACAAACCACAATAGTATTAGCAATACCTTGACTTTGTCACCAATAGAAATGAAGATGTTTTCATATCACGTTATAGTTTTACGTATCTTTATGTTTATCACTGTTGCAAAATTGTGGTAGTTATTAAACCAGCTACTAGTTCTGGGTTGTTTGGGTTTTTTTTGGTTTTTTCTTTGTTTGTTTGTTTGTTTGTTTTGAGCCACAGTCTCACTCCATGACCCAGGCTGGAGTGCAGTGACACAATCTCAGCTCACTGCAACCTCCACCTCCCGGGTTTGAGCGATTCTCCTGCCTTAGCCTCCTGAATAACTGGGGCTACAGGTGTGTGCCACCACACCCAGCTAATTTTTGTATTTTGTATTTACATTTAATATATTGATTATCACACTACATGATTTATTATTTTTTGTTAACTGTAAGAAAATCAATCATTATATATATAATCTAGCCAGGTGCTACCCATTAGAAACATAATATAAGCCACACATGGAACTTTAAATTTTCTAAAAGTCACATATTTTATATTTAGTTTTTCACATTAAATATTTAAAATTCACTGTATGTTTTATACTTGCAGTATATATCAATTTGGACTAGCCTCATTTCAAGTGCTCAATTGCCACATGTAGCTAGTGGCTACTATATTGAATGTTGCTGATGTAGCCTTTTCTTTGACATTGGGCTATTTCTAGATTTACTGTAAGGATATTTGGAACTGCCATAAACATTTCATTTTTGAATGAACCCCTAGTCTGGTACTCACATAGCACTCTGAGCAGATGACTATCATCCTTTACCACTGCATGTGAATAGCTATAATATATAGATAATTTTTCTATCTCCCCCATTAAACTACATACTCTAGGAGGGCAGGGACCATTTTGTATTCTTTGCTTGGCTTCAGCACTTGTCAACACCTAATAAATATTTGTTGACTTCAACCAAATGATAATTTATTTCTTCAAATTTTTTTAAAAGCTGAAGAGACTGATAATGAGGATGAAGAGGAGATTGAAGGTGATGAGTTGCAAGTTCACGAAGAGCCTGAGCTACCTGAGGTATCTCACGATACCCGAGGGTCATTGTTACCTGAGGAGTCTGAAGCATCTGAGGCCCCTGAAACTGAGCCTGAAGCAGGTTAGACTTTATTGATAGCAAGTTCTTAATTCTACTCATGTGCATTAATGTGTCTGGGCATGTGTGTATGTATATATGTTGGTAAAATGGAAGCTGGCTGAGAATGGGGAGATGAGCCCCCAAAGAGCAGCCGTTGAGTCCAAATCTCACAGTTTCAAGTGTGATAGGAAAGCGGAGTTTGCTCTGCCCCAGCACTGGCATGCAGAAGCACAGCTGGCTATGTAATTTCTGGGGCATGTTGTTCAAAAAGCAGGAAAGAAGTGTCATTAAAGGTAGTAAAATATAATGCTTTTTCCTTTCTTCCAGAGTCTCTCTCTCAATTTGTTTGTTTCTCTACTTTTTTGTTTGCTATTTAATGTTGCTCTAAGTAAAGAAAAAGTAAATTAAAATTTTAAATTATTAGCATGAATTTTACAGTTCATCTTTGTGGTGTGTAATGCCATTTTTAAATGCAAATATAAGAGCATTTTAAACATAAATATAAGAGCATTAACTCTTTAAGCCCTACCTCAGAGGTCTCATTTGGTGGATGAGGCAGGGCAAGAAGGAATCTATGTGCCATGAAAACCACTCCAAGGACTAGAGAGTGGGCTTAAAGCAGGAAGATAGGGTACCCACTTGTGGTGGGAGTGAGGCTTGCAAATGCTTTCAAGCAGAGTCAGTATTGAATCTGACACTCACCCTACAAACTAAAAGGTCTTCAGATACCTGTAACTGGATGCTAGCCTGGAGCAGTTAAGGGCTTGGAACTGCTGTGAGTTTATAAAAGAAGCAAGACTAAGGGAAATTAATGAAAATTACACAATTCATATTTCACGGCTTGTACGTGCATGTGTTTCATTCTGACAAATATATTGAGCATTATGCATATCTAAGCGCCCCAGGCTGGTTTGTCCGCTTAAAAAGTTATCGAAACCCCAGGCATCTTCTTTCCTCCTGCATTTCTCTCCAGTATCTGACTCCATCCTCACAATCCAAAGCTGGCTGCTGCATCCAGACACAATGTCTCCTCTTGCAAGCTTTTACTTTTTATTTCTAATTCAAGAAATGGTTCCCAGAGACTTTCACCTACATTTCATTGAGCAGGATATTGTATCATTGTCTACCCCTACTTGCAGGGAATCTGGGAATTTAATTTGGACTTGGCTTCCTTGCCTAGATGGTAGAAGCCAATGGAGTAGAAGAATGAGAGGGGGTTTGAGGGAGCCAACCAACAGTATCTACCATACTGCCTTTGCACAGGTGCAGGTTGCAGGAATGCCTAGGCTCAGGTTCATGATTTCATCCAAGAAATAAGGGATCATCTGCTCAAATTCTTAAACAAATGCTTAACTGAGACTTTAGAGTTTCACATAAAAGAGAAATATTTTTTCATAGTATAGGTGGTAGATCAGCTGTATCAGAATCACCTATGGTTCTTATTTTAAAGTAAGCCTCTGAGCTCTATACAGGTTCTGGTTCAGTAAGTCTATGATAGAATTTAGGAATCTACATTTTAATGAACACCCCAGTGATTCTTATACATACTAACAGTTGAGAACTACTGCTATAGGAAAAAAATTTTGCCTGAAAAAAAGGTTTTGTAAATTTTTCCTTATATCATGGAAAAAGCACAGTAGCATGCCTGAGAAAAATCTGATCCTGAAAATAAAAACTCTAGAATGATTTAGCTGTACACTGTATCTGCAGGTCAAAATTAATGAATATATTGAATAGAAATTTGAAAAATGTCTATTAAAGACAGTGAGCATAGTTCTGATATAGTTGATGTTGAACTGTGTGTTTCAAAATCATACATCCATCCAGGTTTGATAAAAATATGTGCTAACTATAGAAAATATGGAAATTATACAAATAGAAAGATGGGGGAAATCGTCATTGATCTGACAACAAAAGGCAACGATACCTAACATTCTAATGTATTTCCTTTTAGCTTTTTAAAGCATGGTGTTTTGTTTGTTTTGTTTTTATCTAACTGTGATCCAATTAGACTTCAGCCTGAGAGAAAGGTTTCCTCTCAGACATTTTTAAAGTCCTACAAGAGAGTTATTTTCAATAAACAATAACTATTTATATGGAAATTATTTGTTTATAAACTTCCTTCAGATAGCATTTTGGAAAGAGACAACTTCTCCACATTGTTGAATGCTCATTAGTGTGGCCAGTTTTTTCCAGTCCACTAGAACAGGCTGTGCATTTCTGTAGCTTTGTGGTATTAGGATCATGATAATTCCATTTGGATTTCTCCCAAATTCCACATGACTCCATTCCTGAGATTTTAATTTTGATTCATCTCTTAGTCATCTGGTCTACATCTTTGAGCAACTTTTTAAGGATCCAGGGTGGCATATTTTGTGATTTTTCTGCAAATCTATTGCTTTTGCACATATAAAACAACTTAGAAGCTATTAAATTATTGTCATAACCTTTTCTTCTCAGAATTCCTCATGTTGACATTGCTTTGTCTTCTACACATGGAAAAGTCAAGATATTGCCTCATTTCTGTTCTTTTCATTCTTTTCCTGCAGGGATGCTCAAAGGATCCTTTTCAATGCCATTATTTGTTAAAACTTTGCTGATATGTGAATGATTTACCCTGGAATTCATTGAGCTCTTTTTGTCTTCATATCACAATCTTTGTCTACCTAAAAATGCCTTTTTTCAGTTATTGTTTCAGATTCCTTTTTCAGTATCGTTTATTATTTTTGGTCAGATAACAATTGTTTCTCAACCACGTTAGTCTTCTTTTTCCTAATAGTTCTCATCTCTTTGTATTTTTTCTCTGGATTCTTCAGAGACTTGTTATCCTCCGTGTCACTGGTTTGCCTTCTCCACTTTATTGCCTCTCTACTAATGCGTTTTTAAAATTTTTTATTTCAATAGTTTTAGGGGTACAAGTGGGTTTTGGTTACATGGATGAATCACATATAGTGGTGAAGTCTGGGGTTTTAGCATACCTATCACTCAAGTAGTGTACATTGTATCCTATAGGTGGTTTTTCATCCCACACTTACCTCTCACCCTGCTCCCTTCTGAGTCTCCAGTGTCCATTATACCACTCTATATGCCTTTGCATAGCCGCAGCTTAGCTCTCACTTATGAGAACATTCCCAATGCATATGTTAACTCTACTATTGCATTTTAGATTTCCTTGCATTGTTTTCTTATTTCAGTTACCTTTCTTGTATTTCTGCCTTTATTTTAGGTTGGTCTCTCTTTATGCCTCGTGATTTTTATTTCATAGACTCAGTTGTTCTCTTGGTTTTTTAGTACTCCAAGCATACATCTTGTAAAATTTACTCTGCTTTATATAAGAAATTGTCTTCAGAAGTAAAATTTTCATCTGAATCTTTGGATCAATACTCTCTTTTTCTTCATCAATTTTATTTTTGTTGTTTTTGTGGACTTACCTTGGGTGAAGCAGAATATTTCCAACTCTTCATTTACCAACAGGAAGGGTAGGTAGAATATTTATAAGAACCCTGCCCCCCTACCCTGACCACCAGACACATGTACCTTTCACTTAGACTTCTTTCCTGGCACTCTCAGATATAGACCTGTTATATCTGATACAGGTTAATGCAAATCAACCTAGTTCAAGTTGTAATATTTAGTAAGTATTCATCTTACATGGCTCTTCTAGACTAAGGCTAGATCTTCACCCCCAACTATTGCAGTCTTTGATTAAGCCAGAGAAGCTAAGGTATTGTAGAATTATCTGTATATTCTTGGTGTTCTTTTTTCTCTTCCATGGTTTATAATGATTTTCTTAATCGAGCAACCTACAATTAAACATGCCACCACCAGGCCAGCCTCAGGCTTGTCCCCTTCTACTTCCTGCTCTATTGAGTATTAAACATTATAGATCCTGTTGAAAGAGGACCCAAGTATTATTTTAGCTACCTCAGAAGACAGTTTCCACAGTGTTACAGAATATGTGTGTGTGTGTATATACATATAGATTTATGTATTTTTGTCTTTGCAAAACTTGTGTTTCAGAACTAGGAGCGGAGTAGGATGAAAAGACAGATAATTAGGCCTGCCTTCCCTGAAACCACCTCTGCTGGATCTGTATGTGCAGCGTGTCTTATATCCTTCAGGAACACAGTTTTCAATCTATACATTCGACAGTGAAATTAGTTGAGATTCTCTTAAATCTCTCCATGCCTACACCTACAGCTGGGACTTTGCAATATCATCATCTCTCATTGCCACTTTGTGGTCTTTTTTGGTGTATCTTCTTGAAAATTTTCTTTTTTAATAGAGATGGTGTCTTGCTCTGTCACCCAGACTAGTGTGCAGTGGCATGATCAAAGCTCACTGTAACTTGAACTCCTGGGATCAAGTGATCTTCCCACCTCAGCCTCCCATGTAGCTAGGACCACAGGTATGAGCCACCATGCCTGGCTAATTTTCATTTTTTGTAGGGATGTGATCTTGCTGTGTTGCCTAGGCTGGTCTTGAACTCCCGGCCTTAAGTGATTCTCCCACCTCTGCCTCCCAAAGGCTGGGATTACAGGCATGAGTCACAATGCCTGGCTTCATGGGTATTTTAATAAGAAATTAAAAGGAATATCAGGTATTATTAGTCTACTGCCAAATTAAAAGAAGTTTGATTAATATTTAACAAATTATCAGCCAGAATTGTATGTATCATGTGTCAATTATTATTCTAGTCCATGTCTTTTTATGTGTTTAAGAATATTCTTTATTTTCTGCCTTTTTAATTATGTATTCTTATGCCATTTTTTCCCTAACAAAAACTGTACTTTCTATTAGACATTTCATATACAATTTAAACTATTTGAAGTGTTCTTTGTGCCAAAACATTCATAAAGGAATAAAGTTTTAAAATTCAAACACTAACTATTAGATTTCTTTCTTAAGTATCTGAGCCTATTGAGGAAACTACAGTGGAAACAGAAATCCCAAAAGGATCCAAAGAGGGCCTGGAAACTGAAAAATTATCTGAAACAGGTTAGACTGTAAAATGAAAGTAGTTAGTGCATAAAAGTACTTTCCATATTTTCTTATAACGAGTCCCTAATTTTAGGCATAGTAGGTGCTTCATACTTATTTCTTTCTATGTTGTATGCTAATTGACATACATAAATATTTGGCTTACTACATTAAAAGTCTATCAAACCAGATTATAACACTGGTTTTCACACAAATTTGTTTTATACATTTTTTGTTAACAGTTAAAGTTTCCTTAAGAAACTCATGTTAATTATCCAAAAGCTTGAGTTTTAGTAACAGGTAAATATACATCTACAGCAAATATAAGAACAAAGCATAATTAAATTATAAATTTATGAATGTATATTGTTGCTTAGAATATTTTTTTCAACTGTTTAAAAATATTACAAAGTATAAGTTATTTTGGCAATATGGCTAACGATAGGATATTTAAAGCCCCTTTTTTCTTTCCTTTGTCTTTTACTCAAAAGTTGTACTACCTGAGTTTCCAGAAGACTCTTATCCTGATGTTCCTGAAATGGAGCCATTTAAAGAGAAGATTAATTCTTTCATCATCCTCTGGAAACAGCTGGAAGCAACAATTAGTGAGGCTTACATTAAAATTTTAAACTTGGAGATTGCTGACAGAACTCCACAGGAATTACTTCAAAAAGTAGTTGAGACTATGGAAAGTAAGGGCTTTAATCATAACATTAATTATCAAGAGCAGGCAATAGTATTAGAAGCATTTTGAAACTTGAAAGCCTTCCTTGATGGTTTATGAAGTAAATGTTCAATATATGCAAGGCTGATGTATAAAATACTTAGCAACTATCACAGTGCAGGTCCTGACCAATCAGAACAGCTACGTGGTCCAAACACCTCTGGCCATACTGACCAGTTGTCACATAAGGAACTTACAAAGGCCTATTTGCATACATATTTAATCTAAGAGACTAATAATAATA